>NW_015112705.1:161525-166835 GCF_001443285.1 Poecilia latipinna | reverse complement strand
AAATTCTCCTTTTCAATTATTTTTTTTTTTTTTTTTTTTATTCTACTTTCATCAGCCCATGACACATTTCTGGTTTTGGGAAACTTTAAATGTAGTTTTGCTAAATTTAGCCAGTCATGAAGGCTTTTACATGTTTCTGTCTCATCATTCTGTTAGCCTGATTGCTGCCTTCCTGCGCAATT
This sequence comes from Poecilia latipinna, assembly GCF_001443285.1. Taxonomy (NCBI): domain Eukaryota; kingdom Metazoa; phylum Chordata; class Actinopteri; order Cyprinodontiformes; family Poeciliidae; genus Poecilia; species Poecilia latipinna. The sequence continues at coordinate 166,653 of NW_015112705.1, read as the reverse complement.
ATGCTTGGAAAAAAAAATAATCTTGTTTTCATTCTATACCGTTCTACAGGACAGGCCAGGAGAGAACGTGTGTACTGGTCAGGAAGCTCCTTGGAAGTGGTTGAAGATCTCTTCGAAGCCTCCTGGTCCACTTTTCTTCTTGGCCTTTCATCAACCTTGGTGGAGATTTCAGTTCTTAGACATTTCACTTGTTTTCAACAGTTTTTAGGTCATATCAAAGATTAAAAACCTTCAAAAACCAACTTTTTATCCTCTCTTCATTTATCAAAATTTGACGTCAGATAAAACACCGAAAATACTGAATTGACTTCGTCTGGATACCGTTAAGCATTGAACTCTGAGAAAAATACCTTCAATAGTCGTCGAGCTGGGTGCTATTAATGTTTGTAAATGAAATGATCATCCTCTGTTCTCGGTTACAATGAGGCCGACACGCATCTTTACTGGAAGAGAAAAATAGGCTGCTTTTCTTGATCAGCAACATGATTTTTAAACTACATACTCACTACGCCGAGTCTGGTTGCAATACAGCAGTGTGTGAAGTATACTCAGTAAAACTACAGTGGGGTCAACCGGGCTGAAAACTGCTGTGTGGTCATCTGAAAGCCTCTTAGGTGTTTATGGGCTCTGACACAATAAAAGCGCCGGCCGCCACCTGAGCCGTGATGCAACCCACAAACAGAACCGTGCAACCAGTTCAGCCTCTGGGAAGCTTCCGACGGTCAGATTTGTTGGTTCGGTTTCCCTGAGGCTCAAACGGATATTTGCTTGCAAACACACATTTTGAGCACGTCTGCAGTGGGTAGAAAAGGTCGCCAGGTTTTTATGATGTAATAAACCACGTTGAAGGATTTTGTAAGTTTCATTGCGGAATATATTAAGAGGTAAAAAAAAACAAAAAACAATGCAAACAAAAATATTAAACTTTTTGTTTCGATTGTTTCGAAACAAAAAGTTTCGATTCAGGTCAGTTGGGCGACGGTCACCACTCCATCCATCTTGAATTAACTTGTACCGTGTAATTTTAAGTGGTGATACAATTATTATGTCATCGATCTCTGTTGTTTTCTTTAAGCAGGTCTACAGGCAGACGTCCACGGTGTTGACTTGTGTATGCGTCTTTCTCTCCTCTACTCGAGAAAGACAGACGGTTTAAAAAAGGTTTAAAGGTTTTCTTTAAACCCTTTAAACCTTTTCACCACCTCTCTCTCTCTCTCTTTCTCTCTCTTTTTCTCATTACATTTTAAATAAATGCAAAACCAACTTCTAGTTAAAGTTACATATGTATAGCTATGGAAACAAAAATAAGAGCCCACTTTACTGAACCCCATTGAAAACCTCCTGGTTCTTCCACCAGATATTGATGTCTGAACTCTTCCTGAGTTCAAACATTAGTGTTGTTGTTTCTAAATGAACATGAACTTGTTTTCTTTGCATTACTTGACGTCTGAAAGCGCCGCATCTTTTTCAGTTATTTTTGACCATTTCTCATTGTTTTGCAAATAAATGCAAAATTTTTACTTGGACATGTAAGTAGCTCACAATTTAAAATAAAAATGTTCATTTTACTCAAACATATAAAGAGTAAAATCAGAGAAACTGATCATTTTAAGTGGTCTTTTAATTTTTGTCACAGCTGTATATCAAGTGGAGAATCTTGGTGAAAGCCGTAATACTCCACTTGTGAAAGTAAATCTGTTGGGCCTCAGTTTAGCACTTAACAGTTCGGAGTGCCAAACATGTTAAAAGAAAATAAAATAAAATAGTTGCTACTCTGCTACTAAGAGAACTTCTCTCCTCTGTCCCATACAGAGGCGCCTCCCACTTAACCATGTCTATAAACGACTTCATTTTTGGTGAAACTGTCTCTTTAAATCTTTTCCTCCAGTTAACCCTACTGATGCTGCAGGTCGAGCTTCAACTGCTTGACTCCATCCAGGCTTTAAAATGAATACGTTCTAAATCTACAACAATAATGCGAACAGTTCAGAACCACTTCAACGCCGTTGGAAAATGTAACACTGAAAGCTGCCACCGTTCAGCGCGATTCGGCATAACACTGATGATCTGCTTCCATAAGTAAAAGTGAAGCTGACTGTAAAGTGATAAAGTTTTCCCAACATTTTTTCTGCTTCTTCCAACTAACAACCTATAGGTCTCGACACATTTTTCTTCTCATTATAAGAAAAAAAAAATCTTTTTTTGGTGTTTTTACAGAAGTTGCACTGAAGAAAACTTCTTCTCTAATAGGTGATTTCTCCATTCGGCATACGCTGCAGTGTTGGGCGCCTTGGAAAGCCTTTTATCATAGGAAAGGTGATGTCTCCGGAGACAGGAGTACAGAGGAATAATTGGCTCGGACATAAACAACTCTTTCTCTTCGTCTGGTTTCCTTGATTTAAAGACGCGGTACCTTCGCCAGCCAAGAATTTTTGAAAATATATGTATAAACTTTGTCTAGGGGTGAGCTGGGCGAGAGATTTAATGGAGAGAGGGAGAGAAAAAAAAGACGTTTTTTCTTTTTTTTGCATGTACAAGATGAAGAAAAGCACAACTGCTCAAAATAGCTTCAAATGTACTGCATATGGCTGCTTCTGGCTCCCAGTTGTTGCTGATGCAAAAGTCACCGGTGGCTAAACTAAATGTGAACCCAACTATGTCAATAATTAAAGCACCACCTGCCAAGGAAACTTTGAGCAAATTCCCGAGTAGCTGACCAGATTAAGGCTTGGCTTTCTCTCCGGGAACTCGTGGAGCGTGGCGCGCCTCCATATGCCGGGCCGGCGGGTCACAGGAGTCGCCGATCCAGGTGGAACGGCGCAGCTGTGACCTTGAGAAGGACCTGCCGTCTGGTGGGGCCCGTAACGCGTGGAGACGGTGATGAATAGTGAAGGCGGCGGAGCTCGCAGCTTCCCAGAGGTGACGGGGAAGACATTCTTCCCCTTTACTTTCATGTCGGGGGACAGGGGAATGTTCGGTGTTTGCACGGTCCATCCGGAGAGATTTACCGTTCTCGGGAGATCCGGGAGAGTTGGACTCCAGGCATTGGACTTTAAAACAACTTCCAGAAAAGTCAAGATTTCTTAGAAGAAGAATAAAAACTAAATTATTTCAGTTCACATTTTGTGCTGCTTTAAATTTTCCATCAATGCACACTTAGCTTTTTCGTTGTTGTTGTTTTTTTTTAAAAAGGGAAGCCTTTTAGACATCCAAGGTCCAAACTGTGTCTTATGGGGATGTATTTATTACAATGGCAGTGACTTGAATATTAAAGGTCAACTCATCTTAACATGAGTTATGAAGAGCCTTGATAAGACTAAATTAACTGCATACATTTAAAGACTTTCAAGGCCTGCTGCAAACTCGAGGCGTCTAAAGGCCTGAGGACTCGCCTCAATCAATCTGACCTGCACAAAGGCTGCGGATGAGACCAAATACCTTCAGTTCAAGCACACAGGAAGTCCCCATAAATCATCGGTAGAGTTAATCTTTGAGGTTGTGATGGCTTTCATTAAAAAAGAAGAAAAAAAAGGGCAATAAACTGATGTAATACTTGAGCGATGTTTCTCCCTCATGAGGGAAAAAGACAAAGGATATGACCAAAAACGTTGAGAGATCTAATCATAGCAACCACCATCATTAGCTACTACAATTATATATGTCACTCAACGCAGAACAGGAATGAGAACAAACTTAGAATCCAGAGAAACTCCTATTAGTTTAACTAGAGAAACTACTCAATACCTTAGATCAGCATTTAGCATTAAACTCTTAATATCGAAGCAAGACCTGAAGAAACTCCTGCAAGTTTTCAAATCTAGAAAAAAACTTGGAAAGTACCATCTGGATTCATCAGAACAAGAATCCCCTACAGACTCCGTATCCTGAAACACGGGGAACTAATATGTAGTTTTATACCTTTTTTTTCTTTTGCTCTTTCCTTTGGTTTGTTGTTTTATTCTAATTCATGTAAAGCACTTCGAGCTGCCTTGTTACTGGAAATGTGCGATATAAATAAAATTACCTTACTTTACAATGACATAAAATTAATTCAAAATAGCACCAAATTATTGTAAACAAAGAAAGAGCATTAGCACCGTTCCAGCCTCTGCAAACAGAATGATGAGTCTGACAACTTGGATTAAAAAGGTTCCTCCTCCGAAATGCTTTAGATCATTTAGGCCATCTTAAGACAGTTCAACATATGCTAGCATTGCTCTCCCATAAGACTGTTCTCGATTCTCATCTCCCTTTAGCCTGCTAGCTTACTGGGTCACAGGTCATAAGCCGAGGTAGGAGTAACAAATCAGAATCCAACTTCATAGCCATTTACTTCTGGACTTCATGGTCAATTCGTGGGCAGCACAGATGTATTTAGACACATCCCTCGTTGCCTATCAAGTGGATTCAGGTCAGTTTTCCTGTATACGAAAGTTAAAACATTCACACTTTTAAAATTTAAAATGATTTGCTTTTTTTTTTTTTTTTTTTTTTTTACTCCAGAATCTCTAGTTTTCCTCGGCTTTGTGCAAGTCAGGATCATGCATCCAACTTTTCAGAGTGTGCCACTTTCCCACTCTCCTGCCGTTGTTTTTCTGCAGCATCGGTAGAAAGCTTCACTTGGAATGTGAGACGTCGAGTTTCTCTCAATCATGAACTGCCTGGTCGCCGTTGCGTTCTCTCTGGACCACAGTCATAAAAGCTGCTCTCGCAGAGAAAGTAATGCCTGTTATGCTGCGGTGCAGCCGGCCCAGATAGAGAGGAGGCTTTTGAGAAGCAAAACATTTTTCTCATTTATGATGGAAAGACTGCAGAGGTTTTTATTTTTGTCTGGCAAACATCTGCAGCTGATGTAACACTGGGAAGTGGCTTTTGATGTTCACTTATTTGTGGTCTCACTCAACTCCCAAGTTTGTTTCTGGCAAGAATTTAGCATATAAAAAAAATACTTGGAAAGACTTTTTACTTAGTTCGTTTTATTAAAGGTACAGGGGAAATAAAAACATCGTTTGGCCATTATTTATTAAAAATGATCAAGTTTTAGTTTGCTTTTTTTTTTTTTTTTTTTTTTTTTTTCCCCCCCAAAAAATTTTTTTTTTGGTTTTTGTTTTTTTTTTGGGGGGTTGGG
>NW_015112705.1:139037-158418 GCF_001443285.1 Poecilia latipinna | reverse complement strand
AAAAAAAAAAAAAAAAAAAAAAAAAAAAAAAAAAAAAATTTTTTGGGGGGGAAAAAAAAAATTGGTTTGGTCTTTTTTTTTTTAAAAATATTAATTTTTTTTTTTTTTTTTTTTTTTTTTTTTTTTTTTTTTGCTCCACCATAATAGTCATTTGCTGGTATTTGGTTGTTATTAGCAGCGTTGGTGTGAATCAGTTCTTCAATCCAATAACGACTCCTGGGAAACATAAAATCTAATAACAGTCACTGATTGCAATAATGAAGTACAGATGAACTATTTGTACTTATTACTTTTTAAATTAGACATTACAATTGAAAATGTCTTGATTAATTATGATGACGTTCCTCAGAACCACAAAGACATAATTGACATTTAACTGTAACAGTAGCATTAGACGTGTGCCTTTAATTTAAAACGTATTTCGCATAAACACACGATGCGAAAGCCCTGATTCTGCCAACACAATGAGCTCGGCCAGCCAAAGCGTTTCCTGTTTAGCTGTTTGATAAAAATGTTAATAATTTATCTGTCAGATCTCTTACTCAGTAATTATGAAACTTCTTTTTCCCGGTTTTATTATTTACTGTGGGGACATGCTTTAGTATAAGATCGGGAAAAATTTAAATGTGTAAAAAGCTATTCTATAGAAATTTAGATTTCTTTTTTCTTTTTTTCTTTTTGCATCGTGCTGTTATTGCCTCACAATGCCTCCATTATGTGACCAATTCACACCTTTTTTTTTGTTTTCGGTGCATTTCATTGGAAGGGTTGGGGCTAAAACGTCACAATCTAGATAGCTACAAAATAGTTTTCTGGGTCTTTTCATGTTTTTGTGTTGAAGTAATTCCTGTGGGTTTACAGTGGACCACAAATCCTGCAAATTCCACAATACTTAAGACCTCCTGTAAAATTTCTTTTAACTTCCTATTTTAATAGTTCAGACACCAAATAAGCATTTTTGCGTACAGAGGAAACCATCTTAGCACTACCATGAAACATTAAATGTTGCTCCTGGATTGGCTGTTTTGCAAACGCTACTAGCCAATAGCGTGTCAAGTAGCACTGCACCAAGCTTCTCAATTTTCTTTTCTATATTTCACATATGCACCACCAAAAAAAAAAAAAAAGGAGAAAATCTGACTCTGCAGATTTTATGCGAATAATTTAGCGTTACATTCCACAGAATAATTCGACAATTGGTAAATACTGAAATGTAAATAGTCAAGGGACGATGGTCCCAGTACAGCCTTACAGTTTGACATGCACACAGAACCCATGCAGAATGTTTTTACCTGCAGAACTATTTGCACAACAAGCACATGTATACACAGAGAAAGTTGTACAAAATATAACTAAAATATTCAAATATTCCTTACCGTTCATTCTCAGGCGGACATCATCATTCCCTGTTTGTGCTTTATTAATTTAAAACGGTCAAACCAATTCTCAGTCAGTTCTATAACAGTAGCTCTCTGAAGTTCTAAAAGAAAAAGAGGGTCAAAGTTTGAAAAAGAAAAATGTGTTCCCTTGATCAAAGCATAGCGAAACGAACCGAACGGTGACTTTCAAACCCGGGTTTTGTGTATATTTACACTCCTAATCATTTCCAGTAATCATGCTGTTACTAGGAGCTTTTTTTAAAGAACCCACAAACACAGGAATTGTTTTGGAAAATGAAGCGTCGACAAAGTCTGAATCAAAGCTCAGGCAGGAAGCTGAAAAAAATGGTAAGCATGACTGTGAAAGCAAGACTATTTTTGGAATTTGGTTGCATCTAATAAGCACTGCAGCTTCAGTTCCAAACAGCTTCAGGAGAAAAAAACACAGAGCTTTTTTCTCTACTTAGAGGGGAATTTTGAATTGTGACTCATTCTTGAACAACCTATTTCTGTCTACATAGTCATACCTGCTATACTTGGTCCTTTACGGCCTAAAACAAAGACACCTCAGTCTAAGCTAGCAGCTCATTAAAGCCTCACATATTCACGCAGAACATGGACCGGTGAGACATTATAGGATATTTCTCTCTGTTCCAAACATAAAAGCCTTCTCCCATTTGCAGCAATAGATTTGATGATTGTTGTGTATCACAGACGTAGCAGAAGGGTGTGAATGTTCCTCAGCTGAGCAGAAATGTTTAACAAGCTGCTAACAGCACTCGCTGTCCCACCCTCGTCTTTCCTCCCTCTTACGCCCTAAACCAGCGGAGACAAAAACCAGCCGCCGCTCCAGTGGGATCCCACAAGAAAGCGCTGTGAAGAGAGATCAATTTTGAGAGGTGGCGACAGTTCACATCGCAAAACTGAAGAGGAATCTGCAATGTGACGGAAAGCAGAGGCCCCCTTTTGTCTCCCAGCTGGGGGAAGCGCGCCCGCAAAGCAGCTTGGGCGTTGCGGCGGACGGGAATGGTTCTTGTGAGCCCACGGTCCGGCGTGCAGGATGCATGTTAATGATTTGGAACGCAGACAGCAGAGCAGAGGCCCAAACTGCCAATTAAGCATATGCTGCCGACGCCACTGGTGTTCACGCATCCGATGGCACGCAAAACTTGGCCCGTGGTTCAGAATCTCTCCACGGGACGTGGAGGCACTCAAATGGTGAGTCATTAGCCACAGGCATCCATGGAGGAGCAGAAGCAGCTGCTGACTGGATCACCATCATCTGTTAGTTGACGGATGCAAAGTAAAGATGTTTGTAGTTGGAAAAATGAAAGGTCCCTTGAAATCAGTTTTCCAAGCGGGGAAGTCGGAGGTTTCTAGCCTTGAAAGTCGGGATAGCTGGTTCTGATGATTTGTATATTATCTAATCGTTCACATTTGGAGCTTGTTAATGCACAACCTCTTCTACTGGACAAGTTGCTGCAGTGTTTGAAAGTGTGAAATGCACAGAAATTGATTGGTTTTAGCCAGTGCTGGTAATAACAGTTATCCCAGTTCACAGAGTAGAATGAATCGCACATCAGTGTTTTGTCCAATTTCGAGCTTGAACAGAGCTAAGTCGGGTTAGATGTCCTTCCCTCCACCTTGAAATAGTCCAGGAAGCATTAATAAAGGATGCCCCCTGGCATTCTGGCACCTTTGGGCATGCATCAGACAGAAATGCCAAATCGCAACATGACATCATTCACGCCCCCCAACTCTCTGCTGGAGGGCAAGAAACTGCTCACCGATGATGACTACCATTGGTTTTGGATGCTAAGTTGTTAACCAGGGGTGCAATACTTTATCGGCCAGCTGATTTATCAGTGCCAATTTAATTAATTTTGGGAGATTGGTGATCGGCCAGTGAATCTTATCCACTGATGTCATCTACCTCAGCAAAAGTCTAAAGATCAACCAGTATCCACTAAACAGAGAAGTTTGACTGACAGACCGACCCACTAGGTCATGCCTGCATGTTTGCAGTTAACAGTGACCCCTCTGTTCCCAACTCAGTGACTTTCTTCCTATATTTAGCAACATCTTGGGCAAAAAAAAAAAATGGAATTCAGGGGTCAGGCTTTGTAAAAATCGGTAATCAGCCAGAAAACTGCAGTCAGTGCACCCCTATTGTCTTAACGTGTTAAGTCTTAAATATACGTGTGATATGTAAAAAAAAAAAAGTGCTTTGCTACCAATTGTCGACATTATGACAATTAGATAAGGTCAGGAAAAAGATTTAATTAAAACAGGAAAAACAATGATGGGCATGGAAATAGGTCAGTTATGCTAGCTTGACTTTGACAACCTTAAAGGCAGATGTGCTGTGGAATTTGGTGTGTTTTGTTATTTCCAGATTTGTGGTGCATAGAAGCTGAATGCTGCTTCTATGCTTCTAATTCTACCTGAACAAAAAATGTTGAGTCTGACCAAAAGTCAGGAAAAAAAGAAGTTTTGTTTCAACTGTATATCTCTAACACCACCCGATACTACTAACAAACTACATGATAAATACCAATACTGTTAAATTATGTACCTTAGAAAATATTAATGTAATCAAAAGGTAAACAGACAAACACTTGTCCATTATTAAAAAAACAACAAAAAAAAACAACTATTTGTTGATGTTATGACCAAGTTGGAGGCAAAGCTGCTCCTCACATGACCTTTAATTAGCTTCTGGAAAACCCGGTGACTGAGTCATTCAGCATTTGTTTCCAATGTTTAAGCACTCATTAAACCATCAAGTGTGTTCTTTCAACCTGCATGGATACATCCGTATTCATTAAAGCACGTAGACGGTGATTAGCAGCTGTGCAAAAGTTCTAGACCTTAAAGACAGAGTCAAAGTGCTTCTGAAGAATAAAGTTGTAATGCAGCTGGAACCACTGAGTCTGACCGCGGACGGCTGTATTTGTGGACTGACGTGGTAATCAAATGACTTACCACTCATCTGAAGAAACGTATCTCACTGAATCTCGCTGACGGAGACAAACAGGCAGCAATCCCACTCCCTCGCTTTGCTTTGGATGTTTGTAAGCCGCGGGCCTCATATTGTGCCGCTGATGAAAGTCTCTTTTTTCTCTGATATGCAAGAAGCAAAATCAACAGTGACAATTCAATTTTCCACGTTCCACGACTGTTCATCCACGGCCGGGGCCGAAGCCGCACACGGCACAGCTGATAAGCGCCGCCGCACCGCGAGGAGCGTTGATGCCAAAAGCAGTTTGCACAGCATCTCTTTGACGTTGGGATGATTGCCTGTGAGGCACTTTAATTTAATCAGCTTCCCCAAGCTTGAAGCTGTGCTCATTGTTAAAGAGAGAGCAGGACCGGTGAACACCATCCACACATGTACACACACACACACACACACACGCACACACACACACACACGCTAAGGTAGACTGCTATCCTCTTATGAGGCAAGGTTAGCAAAAGACCAAAGCTCCGGGGACCTGGGCCTCACGTTCACACAAAGGCCAACAGACAGAAGGGTTTGCCAGGCATCTCCATCAAACGGCCCCGTCTCTAATTATGCCATCAATCAGGCAGGAGATGACGGGCAGGTACTCAATTAATGGCCATTGGAATGCGGCGCCGGGTCTTCGGGCGCTGTGCCATCCCTGTCATCTCAGACAGGCAGCAGGACATACACATCAGTGCACTCAGAGAATGCGAGGAAAAAGGAGGGCCGTGGACAAACACATGCAGCCATTGTGTGCCGTCCAATGAGTGGGGTGGGCTAATTTCTGCTGCACAGCTGCTAATTTTAAAATCTTTAAAGAGAACGTGTGAACTGATGCTCGGATTTAATGTCTATTGTAAATTTTATTGTTGCACCTGAGAGTCTGTGACTGGCTGAACGGTTTATTTATTTAATATTCCTGGGGCTTTTTTTTTTATCCCTACAGAAAACACAGGCACCTTTACATGTTTATATCTTCTCCATATACTTCTGCCTTGAAGACTGTTCTGCAATTCTTAGGAAAAAAATGCTCCATTGTTTTTCTAAGCAGAAATTTACAGGGATTGCAGTCATTTGACTACTTATGCAGAGCAAAGACAGATTTTTAGAGGGAGGGAGAATATAGGCCTGTCACAACAAATTGCGATAAACGGACATATTGACATATTGTTTTGAGATTATTTTTAAGTAATATAAAGGCAATGGCAAGATAATAATGCAGGAACAGATTCTCGAAGATCAATAAACTTTAAATTCTAATGAACATTTAAGACTGGAACTGAAATACATTTTAAATACCCACAAATAAATATACAAAACCACAAATAAGTGAATCAGATTGCTCCAAAACAATGACGATTTCCTGTTGGGATCTGAACATGGTGCCAGGTGGTTTGTTTGTGCAGACCAACATATTGGTTAAATAGTGCAATATAATAAAAATAAATAGCATATTATGTCGATTTTGAATCACGTCAAAGCAAGTATGTAAATATATTGGTGTATTAGTCGCAGACTGTAATGCACGCATCCCGAAATCACCGTTTTCCACGTACACATGAAATACAAACACACAGTGCCCTCAAAACCTCCACGTTGGTTGGTGTTTTTGTAAATCATTTTTAGTGATGTAAAATGAGGATTTTGTGTGGATGAAAGGCTAAAACGCATTAAAATGTGTTTTCTCAGATATCTGGCTGCATGTGGCCCCAGAGCACATCAACCCAGTCCCAGCCTTTGCCCTCTGTTAAATCAAATATGCCCACTTCGCTTGTTAAAAGTGTTAATGGTTCTCCTTTCCCTGTCCTTACAGACTTTTCCATGAATGTGGTTTGTCTTGTTGTTTGACTGTTTTCACAGGCAGTTAAGTGTGAAGGGCTGATGTATTGTCATAGTTTTATGGCTTTTAAAAGTGCCCTAATAAGGGTGCTATAAAATGTATTCAAAGTCATTTCATTAGGTGGGTAATCACTGCTTTCTCCAACTCCACTTTGGCAAGGGGACAGCAGAGTGATTAGCCTGATTGGGTTCTACTGTTAAATTTAAATGTGCAGGGTGAAGCTTGTGACACCACTGGTGGTGCCATAACTCAACATTAAAACAGGAATGTGCCTTTCCTTTCTAAGCTGATGTCTCTTGCAATATGTGAGCAGAACCGGGTGGACGTTTGAGGGTCAAGTGCAATCTCTAACACAGTCATTTGCTGGCAGCAGATAAACATGTGCAACATGTTGTTCACCAAATGCTCAGAGATTTACTCTGAATCCAATGTTTGTGCAGCCCAGACTCCCCCCCCCCTCCCCTCTTTCAGGAAGCAGGTTATTCCGAAGACGTTTGCGCTGAGTCTGCGTCGCTCAGGAGCTGCAGGAGAACAGAACGAGTTGGGGAGGGCAGAGGAAGGTTTCCTCACATATTTCAGACGTCAGGAGGATGTCTTACAGTGACGCAATTATCTCCAAGGCTGTCTTCACACCTGCAATCAACGCGCCTGATAATATCTGCTCTACATGTGTCTGTTCACATCAGGCATTCGTATACGGTATCGCCTGCGGTTTCAGCTATCGCTTATCTTGCGATCTGCAGCGCCTCACGAGTATTCAAACCCATTGAACTACTTATTTTGTGATATCACAATCATAAAATACCATGAGTGGCTGGATTAATATGCAGTTTCAGTAACATTACTAATTAGACGAAAGCTACTGATTACACAGGGGTTTATTTATTTAGAGGCATTATTAACATATATTTCAAATTTGTATGTATTATGTATCATTCTTCTTCCGCTTCACAGTTAAGAACTACTTTGCATTGATTGGTCACATAATTAGAATAAAATACAGTGAAACATGTGGGTGTTGTGATTTATTTTAATATTGAAGTTGTATAAATGTAAATGCATCATTAATACACTTCAGATCAGCTAAAGACACATTGATGGCACTTATTTCATACATCTTTACTAAATAGTATATGTAATTTAAAAGTATGTAAACAAAGTTTGACACAGAACTTTAACTTGTTTTGCTTCTCAAACTGCAAAATAAACTTTTTTTTATTATTATAAACCCGTTTAAATCCATTATTTAGCTGGACATAACCTTTGGTTCTCCTATGTAAATTGTTAAGGACGTTTTCTGTGAATGCTTCCTACTTTATGGTGATGCCTAAAATTGTGTTGAAGCTGCATGGAACTCCAATTGAATTTATGTTTATCCAGTCAGGCAAACAGACCAAATTGAATGTGCGAAACTGTCACAGAAGTTAGTTTCTATGAGTGAAAAATCTCACATTTGGAGGTTTGCAAGGTGGTGGTGCTCCAAACTTTTCTGTCATGACTTCACCTTCCTATTAGACCCCAAACTTTTGAAACTTCAGTCTTGGTGTTTGCTTTCACCTGTTGTTTACTTCAGCATTTGGTCTCACTTGTATTGGTTTTGTGCCAAAAACAACAGCGTACACCTGGGAAGAGTTTTAAAAAACACACTTTTGCTTTGTTGTTTTTCTGGCTTTCAAGTTGCTGCGGGGTTGCCATGTTTGTTAGCACTGCTGCCTCACAGCTATAGGTTTTCTGATTTAACTCTCAGCTGGAGTCTTCGTGAGAGGAGTTTGCATATTGACTATGTGCATGTTTAGATTAGACTTTTCAGTCCAACAGAATGGAGGTGAAGCTGTTCTTTGACGAACGTTCAGTAGCATCTTCTCTGTAAGTTTAGTTGCCTAAGAACCAGCTGTACCACTCTGCCTATTATCAGAAACAGGAATAAGGGAAAAACATAATCAAGATTTTGTCACCTTCTTAAATAATGGTCTGTTTTTTTTTGCCAAAAGTGAATTTTCTTTTTTGTTTAAATCATCTTCTGGCAATAAATGCCTTCCGTTATTATTTTGTGATGACGATCAACTGTGATATGGTACATGGTGAAAGAATGTGTCACATTTAAAAACAGATAATCTATTGTATGTTAATATGAATTTATGGGGGGAAAAGTAATAATTTCAAAGTGGAAAGATCTTTTCGATACTCTACTTATTATACTGATACCTCTAAATAAAATCCAGTGCAACTAGTTGCAATCAGAAGTCGCCTACTTACAAAGCAAACTCCTCTTCCGCATAATTTCATCTCAGAGTGATTGCAGTTGTTCTGTGAAGGCTTCAGAGGTTCGTTAGAGAACATCAGAGAGCAACCAGAATCGTAAGAAAACAGCAGACAGGTCAGGGGAGAAAGCTGCGGAAAAGTTTGAGGTTGGGTCAAGTTATAAAACGATATCTCAAATTTTAAGCGTCTCGCGGAGGACTGTCCAATCCATCTTCTGAAAAAGTTGACGGGATGATGGATGAAGCTAAATACAGGGCAATTCTGGAAAAAAAAAAAGAAAAAAGATGATGGCTAAAGATGAAAACAAAAGATTTTCGATTTGGGGAAAAGATTCAACTTCCAGACTGATATCTACAACAGAAGGGTATAAATCAGAGGTGTGCAAATTTAAGTTCTAAACAATTCAACACCTTCTCATTCATCTTTATTTAATCAAATCAAATTCAATAGTACAGTAAGTCTCCAGTATTAATGGGAGTTAGAGAATACTTCTCGTTATCCTACAAAATGTACTACAAACAATTAGGCTGAGAGTCGGCCCAATCGCAAACATTTCCACAAATCGTCTGTTTGCGTGTTTTTCAATGTTGAATACTGACACATTAGTGGAGTTGAGTGTAGTGTAGCTGACAGAAAGGAAGAAAGAAAGACAGAAAGAAAGAAAGAAGGTTGAGTGGGTTTGAGCCGTTATTCAATGGTTATTTTTCCTTTGGTGTGGCACTCTGCACCAAATTCATACCACTTACATCTCCAGGTTTCATTTTGTTAACAGAACTGTTCTACCACAGCAGCGCGGCTACAGACGGCATGTAAACGGATTGTCTTTTTGCCCTCCAGCAGTGTGCGCATGTGCGAGAAGTCCAGATGTAAACAATAATATGCGACGGGCCTATAATCCTTCTTCTACCTCACAGTTGTGCTCCATTTGTGTTCCTCCTTCACATAAACCCCATTACTTTCACAAAGCCCCGTAAGACAGTGTTGAAGACTATCCTTTTAGACATTTTCTCTCTCTAAAAACTGCAACATCTATCATTCATGATGTGTTTCAGTAAATCAAGACTAGGCTTCAAATAATAATAAAAAAAAATTTAAAAAAGAGAAAAGAACTGTGTTAGGATGCCATTGCAAACTCGTCACTGTAACAAGAAGTGCAGCCTTTTACCATGTGTTAACAAATGTGACATAAATCCAGCCCCAACTGTAATCTTTCATTTGCCCTCTGTGCAAACAAACACTGAGTGAAAATGAATAAAAGCAACCAAAGTCACACAGTTGTTTCAAACTCAAAATACAGCGCTCCTCTAAAACCTAAGCAAATCTTTGGCTCTCTTACACGGCCGCTGCGGTTCTGTTTGAAATGAGAAACTCCAAACAACGTCCTCCAAGAAATCGTAATATAGATCGAATTTGACAGCAGTGACAACAGAATTGCTTAGAGTTTAGAGACATTTTGTACCCTGGAAGAAATAATACAAACAGACATCTTCCCATTCAGAACCAACATGGAATGACATGCAATCTACGATTACTGTCTTTATTTATGTATTTATTATTTCATGTTCTGATTCAGTAAGAAAGAGTCATAATTGCCTGTATTGTCAGCCAATATTACTTCCAGGGAAACTTGTGATGTCATCATTGCTTTGCATCAAAAGGACTTCACATGTAAGACAGAACTTTATAGAGATTTGTATCAACTCAACCATTTATTGACTCACCAGGAATTCAAAAGAGATATTCAACAACTGTACAGAAATATTTGGACGCTTCAGAGAGTCCAGCAACTCCCAGATCGGCCTCATAAGGACGATTCAACTAATGCATTGGGATGCCAACAGGGTGGCCCAAGAAAAGCTAAAGAGCCACTTCTCTCCAAGAAAACCATCAAGGACGAACTTACATTCAGTGGGAAGTGGCTTGGATTGCAGAGGTCTGGAGGAAAGATTTTATTTCTTTTCTTTTCTTTTTTTTTTACAGTGAAGCCCAGATTGTTTCAGACATCAGGGGAGAAACGACCGTATGAGTCTTGTGTCATACATACAGTGACGTGTAGAGATCCATGCAGGTGTGACAATGAAAACTGATTTTGATTCGGCACTCTGGCTCAACCAAGAGTCATTTACCCCTCCAAAAGTCTTATAACGTACCAGCGCACTTCTACATATAGCGCCCTTACCATATTAATCCCCCCTTTCACCCAACAACACTAGCTTGTTTGGGGTCAGCTTGGTTGTAAACCTCAATCCAGAACAAATTTTGTATCAAGAACGGCTGCAGCCCAACTTGCTGCATGAGTTGATGCAATGACTCCGCGGCTCTGTACCGAATCTGTAACTTCATTGATGCACGAAGGCTGCAGTGTAATAACATCCCATTCAAAAACATCACTGTTAACTCTGTTGTCTGTTTGAACTAATACTGTATTCATTGCAACATCGCCATGACCTTTTGAGACGTACAGTACACATTCTTATTTCCATCTTTACACCAACTCTATTGCTTATTACCTTGTTTTTGTCAGTGAGGGAAGATTAACGTCTTTATCAGCGGACGGATTTGAACCGATTCGAGACAAAACATTTTGTTTAACAGACCATGTAAGTGGTTGACCACCTAAGGTTCACATATGGAAGGCAGATAAAGGTTTCAGCCAATCCGAAACGTCCATCAGCCGTTTCATCCAAAAATAAAAGATGGGTATTTAATCTCACGTATAATCGTTACTATTTAATCAAGTGTGCAGACAAGGTGGGGAGGAATCCATATAATTTGTTTGTGGAGATGCGACAGCTTGACATCAAACCATCATTCTCCCGGAATGAACTTTGATCAGTGAACTGGTCGCAAAATGAATGGCGGTGGAATTAATGGTGTTCGATTCCCGTGCAGGCCCAGTTCTGAGATGCTAACCAGACTCATTAGCACCCCTCCACCCCCCCAAGCCTGAACTGGGCGGGCGTGAAATGGGTCCCCGCTGTGTGTCAAACTGAGCCTCTGCCTCGGTGTGCATGGCGTAGCATCATCAGCAGCTGTTCAGTCAGAGCCATCTGATAAATAGGAGGGCAGAAATGCACTTGAACTGATTCATTTGATTAGTATTGGATGTGTGTGTTTTTTCTTCTTAGTGGAGATAACCTGTGCCTTTCTGGGAGCGGGGTTGAGTGTGTGTGTGTGCGTGTGTGTGAAGGATGTTGTTCCAGTCAGACCATGGAAATAAATTAAGGTGAAGCCAATTCTCATGCCCACAACAACATATTTTTATAGAGCTGGATCAATAGTTTTCTATACTGGAGTGCCATCATAAGAATACCAAACTATTTATTTATGCTTTGGAAACTTTTTATTGTTGATACTGCATTTACATTTCGTTAAATCGCCTTGAGTTGCCTTGGCTAGTGTGGGAAAACTGACCCTTCTTCTTTTAGTCCACCTGTTGAAGTTTAGCATAGGATTATGTTAGTCACATTAAAGTCATAATGCAAGTTATTCATTTTTATTTGTATAAACCTATATCCAATGCTTTTTTTTTCTTCATTAGGAATTCCTAGAAATGAGACAACCATATATATGGCAATATATGAATGAGTCACACCTGGACTGGATTATTATCCACAAAAAAAAAAACATTTTGTCTTATCTTTAGAACCCACTGTACCTGATATCATCTTATTTGATGAGTTGTATGTATTGTTATACCTTAGTTAGGATATTTAATGCCAGATCCACAAAGATCTAAAAACAGGTCGTCAGTTTCATAAACACCTGTGTCCACATGAAAACAAAGAAAATTTAGAAAAAAAAACAAAAACATGCTGTTTTTGCTCCTCCAGACCTGTAGGTGGTGCTAAGCACTGAGTACGGGGTGTGCTTATGAAGCCACCACGCTAATCACAAGGAAACAAAATCGGTGAACAGCAAAACATGAGAAGAGTCTTTTGTATAATTTTTTTGTAGATGCAGCACAATCATAAGCATGTAACCCACCACTGTCGTTACGTAGGTCAGGTTAGAGATTTCACTGTTCAGATGAATATACAATTTTCACTTGGGACTCATTTCCAAAAAATGCAAAAGAAAAAACATCTGTATGGACACAGACTTAGAAATCATGTACAAAATTAGTGGAGGAACATAAAAACTATCATTTAGTTTGAAGCTAAAAGTGCTAGATCTTATCGTTTTGTTTCCATTTTAGCTATTCTTTTTTTTTTTTACTTATCTGTACAAGGTCAGTGTACATTGAGGCAATTTGTCTTTTCGTTTAAAACTAAAAAAAATTAAAAACACAAAAACACACTTGTTTTTGGTTTGGAATTGTTATAGTCAGAAGCCAACTTAAGCTTCATATACAAAAAAAAAAAATCTGGGTATAAAGCTTTCTGCATGCAGGTATCACGATCAAATTAAATGTACGCTAATTACAATTTGCTTTCAATTAATAAGTGGGTCTCTACGCAGCATGCAGGGCAGAGAGAACCTCCAGGTCAGGTTACACGTGTCATAAAAAACAAACTAAAGTTTCAGATGAATTTTGATTGAGAAGAAGCTTCAATGCCATCAGCTCAACACTTTCTCTTTTCCTCAAAAATCAAGTCACCTTTTGAGTTCTGATCACATTCCATGTTTTCCTTCTTGTCCACCACACTGCAAAACTGCAGCCTTTAGTGACAACATGCTGTCTGAAATCTGGTTTTCTGAGGCTGTCAGTAAACTACTAAGCCAACCTGTCTTCATGCAGTATGCCATCTGGGCATTCGGTGAGCAGAGCTCTGGTTTAGTGCTTCAGAGTCCAACTCATTGGTACCGTAGCACTGAGTGGTGAGCTGAAATCAGCAAGCGGCATAAGCGGCATCCTAATGTGGGGTTTGTTGTTGTCAGGGTGTAGGAAGACAGGCTGAAAGATGGTAGTTCTTGTTTATTAGGATCCCCATTATCTCTAGGATTCTGCCAGCTATTCTGGCAGGGAGCCAGAGAAGTTGGCATTATGTGCCATGAGGTAGCGCAGCATCAGCTTTTACACTTCCACATCCCCAGTTTCTCTACTTAATCAGAGAGGTTTTCGAGTGCAACGAGGTGATTGTCGTTTAGCCCTGACACAGCAGACTTCCTGCTAATAGGAACAATGTTTGCTGTCTTGAGGGAGGTGGGATCTCTCCTGTGCCTGTGATATTTTGAAAGTGTGAGTAGATTCTCTCTCTCTCCCTTTATTTTTTTTTTTAGTCTAAAAAGCAAGCGGGTTGCATTAACACTCGGCACATGTATTCTCACCTCCCGATTTGGAAAACTTGTAGTGGCAGATCAGCTTTAGATACTGGTGACTGGTCAAATCTAGTGAGACTCTCTTGCCTTGTCTCACAGATGGTCCCTGCTTTTTTAAAGTCTGTTCTGCTTTGCAAGATTTCCTTTTCCAGGCCCTCGTCGTGACTCCATTTTGTTTTCTAGATCAGTCTTGCTTTGGCAGGCTAGCGATTTTCGCTTGAAGACTTTCTTTACCTCATTTCTGGTTCCAACATCCATCGTCAACGTTCCGGCTTATGTAAGACACCACTGATTATGAACATGATTGTTTCCCTGTTCTTGGCAGAGCCGCTGTACTGGTCTTAAGAACCACAGGGTGCGTTTCTGACTGAACTTTATGAGCTTTTGCCGATGTTTTGCTTTTTTTTATTGCCTGGATGCAAGCTGGCAAGTCTAAAGTCACAGTTCTAGCATGATAGGTACCAGCTCAACATCTGGCAAAGGCTTTTCATCCCAACATTTGGCAATCAAGTATCAACCAATAAAAGCAGTGATTTTCCTATTCTTAGTCAGCTAATGACATGGCCCACCCATTAAAGGCTAGATCTTGAGCTTTGATCGGTTGATTAGGCCAGGTTTAAGTAAATACCTAATTTCCTGTTGCCTTAGTTTTAGTCTTTCATTCATTTTATTAAAGTGCAAGTCAAGATCTGTCAGAAGGAAAGCTTTAAGGGAATTACATTGGGTCCAATTTGTCTCTGTTTAGCTCCAAATATAATCTCTCTTTACGTTACTTCCAAACCCAAAAAGAACAAAAAGAGAGAGAAAAAAAAAGATCTCAGATGTTTGGATTCTGCTGGTTTTTTGGGTAACAGGAGGCGTTTGAAGATACAATGACTCTGCTTAATGCAGAGGTCTAACAGAAATGAATTTCACGCTCACTTTGTTTCTGGAGCTTGTCAATGAATACTGTTTATTCTTATTAATGACATGTCAGACCTTTTGTCCCATGTTTAGCTTAGTTCCCAAATTAGTGCTATATTCCAGTGTGTTCTATCAGTATGAAATAAAGACGCCCAACATTCACCAACACATAGAATGATGATAACGTCCATCAGCCAATCAGGGAAAGAGATTGACAGGTCATGTTTATGACTTATGAGTGGATAAACACGATGGAGACTAAAAGGTAAGTGAGCATAACCTTTGTGTTCTGGCTAACCCTGCCTTCACCATCGTCTGCAAATGGATTTGTCTTGGAGGTAATATGTATTACTAAGGCTGATTACATACTGCAGCTCTAACAGACAGCCAAGATTTGGTATTTTTAGTACTTGTTAACTCGAGAAAAATGCCTGGTTTTGATATAAAAATCCAAGATCCAATGCATGCATTGGGCATCAAGTTCTGAAATAAATCACACACAACAGAACAAGAAGGCATAAATGTTTAGTTTACATTCAGAGCCATTGCTGGTTTTGGTATTCTGGAGTTTGCAGTAAAATCTAAGTTCTGCATGTAGGACTCCATACTGTATGACTGACAAAGATACAAATGGTTACATCAGAGGTGTCAGTTATACCAAAGTAAAATTATATAAAAATCATCAACGCTGTCCAGAAAGTGCTTCAGTCCAACCTTTGTAAAATTGTATAATGAAAGCAAAATTTTATTTTACCCAACTTTCACTTGTATCAGTACAACACTCCTCTGTCTGTGACCTGACTGGGAGGCACCATGAGGTTAAAATGCCACCATAAACAGCTGGGCAGAACGTCTCAACAGGAACACGCACACGCACTGGTGACTGATGGCTCTGACCCATTTTCAATACATTTCATATATTGAAAACCTTAAGGCTTCAAGTGAAAGGTGTGTGAAACTGTGTTTAAATGGGTAATTGCAAAGGCAGAGTAAAGAGCAGCCTTAGCTTTTAAAGACAGCTCTCTGTCAGAAAGGTTACGCCACAGCTCTGAGTGGTCAATATAATTCCCCACAAATTATTAAGCAGCAAAGTTACAGGAGCCGTAATACGAGGAGTTATTTCAGAATGTTTCAAAGCCATCCGTTCATGTGTTGTACATTTTCCTCAGGACCAAAGCTGAGGCTAGGAAGTAAACAGAGCCTGAGTGCAACAATACTAATTCGTCTGTAGAAACTACTCTGGAGGCCTTTCATCTTCCTGCTTTGAACCGTACAGGGAGATAATAACACACTCCAGGTTTAAGGGTTTCACAAGTGGATGCCTTGTTCTTTTTTTGAGTCCTCTCCTACGGTGACTGTAGGAGGAAAAAACAGCAGGTTACACATGTGACTAATACATGAAGCCAATTATTTCTTTTACCTCCAAAGTAAATGAATATAGATGAGAAACAATTGTTTGTGTTTTTTTTTTTTTATCTCATGGGGTTTTCCTTCATCCATGCTGCTACCCCCAAACTCCACAGTGATTGTTCCATTTCTTTGCCGTGTCATTCAGCTTATAAAAACCACAACTCCAGTGAAGATGGCGGCTTGCAGAGTCGCGTTAATTTTTAGCAGCAGACATTTAAAGCGTTTTGTCGAACGGACCGGCCCGAGCACCGTGAGGGATTAAAGACGACACGATCGGATCGCGAGCAAAGGGAAAGGTCTGAGTCCCTCACGGCTGCGATCAGAATGTTAAAACGAATTTGTGCTCTGCACCTGGGGACCGCTCGGTGAGCATTGCTGTGCACAAGGCTTAGCTCCGATGCAGAATGAAAGCAAGGTCCAGAGGTCCTTTCCCATCAGCATGACGGATCACCTGCATCTCTGCTGAGGCAGCACAAACCCTGATGCATTGCATTGATCACTATTGATTCCAGCATCTCTCTTCAGCATTGGAATCACAACGGACTGCTCATGAGGCTCGGCGGGATTTGTTCAATCCGTCTGGGTTTGTTTGACAGACAGAGTGTCATTCACACTTTAGTCATATTTCATATTTCCTTCTCTGGAACATATGAACTTTAACAATGCAAAAGTTCTAATGTGGCGTTGGGTCAACTTTTGCAGCTGCAGCTCTTCTGGGAAGGCCTTTCACAAAGGTTATTGTGTTTATTGGAGTTTTTGAGCATTCATCCAGAAGAACATTTGCAAGGTCAGACACTGATGTTGGATGTGAAGGCCTGTCAGCAATAACATATTTTACTGGATGACAAATTGTACCAGAAGTTATTGTGATAAACGACATCATTGTTACTGTTTGGTTTGTAGAAACGGTCTGCATGCTTATCGCAGGTTTTAAAGTAGGCAGAGGTACAGGTGAGAGCAATGCACTGATCAACAGGTAGGGGAGGGGCTGTGAGCAGCGTGAAGCAGAGACGTCATGACATGTGACTGATGTTTTAAAAGCTGGTGGTTTTTGTAATAAACGGATTATGAACTATTGCTTTTGAGCCACATACCAAGAATAGCTTGTTTAATTTGTTTTTAATATATTAACCTAAAAAAGTTAGGTTGGCTTTCATTTCCTTTTTTTCTTTTGTACCAAACCCATGCTAATAATACTTGACATCAAAATGAGTCCTGTTGCACACTTAATGCTTAATTTCTATCATTTTCATCCAAATCTCATGAAAAACTAAAGCATGGCTGAAACAATTAATCGGCCAACTTATTTAGTAACCGGTAGGTAACTAAGGCATACAAACTCAAAAACAGCCATGTGCTGAAAGAACAACACAGGGCAGTAATTACATCAAAACTGTATGAAATATATATATGAATTTTGCATTTGACATAAAAAAACAACAACTTTGTCCTTAAGTGACAGTTTTAGCTTCACCTGGTTCAAGTTCAGTTGAAAACATGTAATAATCACCTTTAACTATACAATTATTTGACAGTTAATCCTAAAAATAGTCGACTGATCAGCTTCATTACATGAGGTGTTAAGTTGAGCAGAAAGGACTGAGATTCTCACATATTGATGTCAGAGCTAGTTTTTTAGATGCAGATGCATTTTTTGCTACAGTTGATCAAAGGAATGCTGTTACTGCATTTTAGGCAACAGAATGCTTATTTTCATTGCTTAAAAAGTGATTTTTGAAAATAAAATTATTTAATATAGCATCAAATAATCTCAAGAGGTTAAAAAAATGCAGAATATGCCACAT
Source organism: Poecilia latipinna (assembly GCF_001443285.1). Lineage (NCBI taxonomy): Eukaryota > Metazoa > Chordata > Actinopteri > Cyprinodontiformes > Poeciliidae > Poecilia > Poecilia latipinna. Next base: position 140,550 of record NW_015112705.1, on the reverse strand, counting down.
GTTTTCTGATTAATTGGTTATCATCAGATTAATTGATCGCTAAAATAACCGTCAATTGCAGCTTCAAACTAAAGATGTCGATAATCTCCTTTAATTGATTTTCAAAGTGGTTTCCATTAAATCTAAGTAAACTACACAAGTATATGATTGTTCTCACTTCAACACTAGAGTCTGGTTAATCAGATTATTATTGTTCATAGTTGTTTTTATCTTGAAGGTGATTGGTAATAAATCAGTTAAATTGCTGTATGCCAGCAGGTTATTGTGCTTTAAGGAAATGCATTTGTTCTGAAATGTAATAACTATTTACATTACAGCAGCTAAATGTGGCCAGTACATTTAATGTTTCAGTTTAATGAAATACATTTTTTTTTCTTACTGTGGCTTTTTGGATTTCAGGAGATTTTCATTAAAGTATGAGTAAAAAGCACAGCAATCACAGTGGCCCTTATAATTAATGAAAAACACTGGTTGGAACCGATCATTACTTACTTAATGATTAGACCCCTTAAATTAGATTTTACTCATTATTTAGCAGCAGTAATTAGCTCATTACAGCTCCCACTCAATATTCAATTTTAAAACTTGGCTCGATATATTTTTTTTTTCCCTACTTTTGCGGCTCGGTGCAGTGGAAGCACTCTTCAAGCCATCAGGAAGTCTGAATGTGAATTGGCGGAATGAGGAATGCTACGGTGGATCCTAATGAAGGCTGACTGGATGCAGAGCGGCGGCAGGGAGCCGGCGTGGCCCCAGGGCCTCCAGGGAACCGCAGCAGACCAGAAACCAGAGGAGATCACGGCCCTGCCAATCCCTGCTTCTGTTCACCTCCATTCCTGAAAATAAGCATTTCTCTCAGCTGGGTTACTTATTAACGGCACACGTAAAAAAAAAAAAAAAAAAAAAAAAAAAGGCCCAATTAAAAATTGCTTTTGTTTAAATAACTGCGGCTTTTTCACAGTGGCCTTCGTTAGGTATGTGAATCTGCTCTGCTGCAGGGCGTTCATTTAATCAACAGGTTTGATAAAAGGTGATTAACTCAAAAACAATCAAAAGCTAGAGAGGCTACAGTTCTTCAGCAGTATTTTTTTTTTAAAGAAACCATTTACTTTGCGATCACACTTTCGTCAAATAATAGAAAACGAATAATCAAGCAGTCGACAATTCATAACCGTTTATGAAGGTCAGGGTGTTTCAAAAAGTTCTACTAATATAATTTGGTTTAATCAACTCTCAACTTGACGATATTGACCTTCATGGCAAAATGTGTTAAGACTACTTAGGCCCAGATTTCCATTTAGTAGAGATGCACCAATCCAATGTTAATAATTCTAGATTGGACATCAGTGACAATTCACAAGGCCAGATCTATTCAGTCTAATTCTACACTTGGTGCTCTGAGCGACATCGGTCTTTATTATTTATTTTACATTATATTTAGAATTCCTAATTGCACTGAACCATTTTTAAAGATGATTTGTTCCAGGGGGCTGCACAGTGGTGAAGTTGGTAG
>NW_015112705.1:108465-135228 GCF_001443285.1 Poecilia latipinna | reverse complement strand
ATCGGGGGTGTCTTACTATCGGGGAAACACGGTAAATGCGCTGACTAAACAAATGAAAGTTGTTTTTACATGTTTGACCAACTTGTGAAGCTATTTGTTGACTTAAGTGTGCTGTACTGGTGCAGAGTTATCAAATACATTTGTAATAAAAAGGAACGTTTTGAGCACCGTTTTATCGGATCGGTATCGGCCGATACTAAACCTCAGATATCGATATCGGTATCAGAAGGGAATAAAAGTTGAACAGTGCTTCCCTTCCATTTACCACACCGGCAAATTCAAGGTCAACTTCAGCATTGTGGTGTTTCATGATTCTGTATTCAAATGTCTAAAAGGTAGCAAAAATTGTCCAGAAAAAAAAAAAAAAAACTATTCTGAAGAGGAAAATTAGTGGAAACACTGATATTGTTTTCACATCTTCTTTTACACTGCTGGTTTGAAAAATCAATGTGTCTTTTCTACATTGAATCACACTTCATAGCTTTAACTGTCCTGCAGAACAATTTTTTTAGAAGGTAAACGTCCTAAACCCTCAATATATGTATCGATTTGGTTGGCTCTTACTGGAAACACAACTACAGATCTCCTCTCTAATTGTCTGGAAGAGATAACACTCCCTTCTCCAACGGGCTCCTTTTTGTTTTGTGTTCTTTAGTTCACCAGTAACAAAAGGCAGTTTTCATAAGCAAATATTTCTGTAACAATATCTCACCGGAGAGGGTTAGAGGGAGACACTTCAAGAAAAACCTAACAAATTACTAAATTATTTGCACTTTTGTGAGACTAAACCCTGAATTCCTTTCATAAATTGTATGGGAAATTGCTTTCTGACCAGCTTAATTACCATAGAAGGTTTTATTTATTTATTTTTTGCTACCACCCAAACACAATCGTGATCAATACTTTATCTAGTAGCTCCCATTGTCTTTGATGGAAGTAAGCAGCGATTCCCAGAGCAAATGGCTACAAATTGTAGGTCACAGGTCTGCTTCTGTATGAAAACAATCTGTGAGGCATTAAACTTTGTCAATCTTATGAATATATACATCCACAGGGACTTTAATTTGGCCCCTTAGTTGCTAAATTACAAGCTTTATACTTGAGTTTTCTTGGAAGTTAGGGTATTTTTTAAAGTGTCTCCATGTCTCCTCATGTAGCTATTTATACTATTTTCCAATGAGCCAGACTGTTTTCTGCAGTTTTAAGTGTTACTGAGCAGAAGTTCTGCAGGCTTACAAAAGGTTGCCTGAAGATTTTGCTTCCTCTGAACAATGGCTGCTAATTAACAAATTTCTCACCCCAGCAACTGTGCCTGACCATTGTTCATTATAAGAATAGCACCTAACTCGGGAGGTTAAGCGATGTTGAGTCTGCATGAAACAAAAAGAAATGATTAAAGAACCAATTTAAAATCGCACCTTCCTACAATTTAGTAGCAGCTTCCTGCAAAGACATTGTTCCCCAATATGAATTATCTTTCACCCTTTCAGAAATCCCTAAATAGACATAAGATAAAAAGATATATTGGAAAAAAAAACTTACTATACAGCAGATTCTCAGCTGTGAATTGTCATATTTTATCAATCAGATTGTATTAATGCAGCACTTTTTATACATTATTTGTACGGTCTGTGAAGTGTCAATATAAATCAAGTATGAGAATGTTTTCAAGAAATCTCAAGGATCTTTTTGTTTCATGGTGAAGAAACTGAGCCATCAGACAGCCACTGATGAGAGGCAGAGAAAAATTCAAAAAACAAAACTTCTAAAACTCAGGAACAGGAAAAACAGGATATGAAATTTAGTTATGTAGATGCGAATCAGATCATGAAAACAAAGAACAGTGAAAAGTCAAGCGCCAACGCCAATCTATGCAAACTAAACTGAAATTCATAAAGAACAAAATGCAATGATAAACTGCAAAACTAATTTCAAACGGAATAAACCTATAGGGCAAGACCTTCTGAGCAATAATTCATGTAGGAATCTGAAAAGACTATGGTAAGATCTGAACCGAAATAAAAAACACAGAAGATCAAGATACGGAAAAAAAATTTAAAGCCGATATCTGGAACAACAGATCAAGAAAGTATAAAAAGAACTAATCAAACCTAAAACCAAACACCCAAGAATTGTGATAGTTGACAGACTTTCAATTTGCATCATGAGTTTTTCTCTCTCTGTGTGAACGCTGAATTAAAGTTTTTTTTTCTGTTTATTAAACTCCCAGACAATAAATAACTATGATTTCAGCGCTCTGTGTCTGCTGCGCATCTTTGACTGTCCCCAATGATAGGATAGGACACACATTTGAAAAAGAATGGGACCTAATGTTGCGCCTTGTGGAACACCAAAAAATATAAATCATGAATATAACTTGTGGAGACAATTTGCTAATTTTAGGAAGTATGAATGTGTTTGTAGGTGTGTCCGTGGATCCTCTTCAGATTGTTCTGTCACATGCATGTTTAATATAACAATAAGCTTCAGGACTCAAGATCGTCACCTTCTTAAAATAATTGGACACAGTAATGTTTTGCCAAAAGTGATTTTGGCAAAAAAAAAAATGACGCAGTCAATATTTTAGCAGTGACAATATGGTAAATATTCTGTCTTATTCTATGAAATAAGAGGAGGTGTCTGAATCTCTATTGGTGTGAATTGAGAAACTCTTCAACAATTATACACACACTGTTAGCAGTAAAAGCTTTTGGCCTCCTAAACACATTAAAACCAGCTATAAAACAACATAGATCTAAGTATCAATGCTTGCTCAGAATGTTCCAATGAATAAATCTAAAGTGGTAAAGGGTTTGAAGAACAAAAGGAATACCACGAAGACAAAGCAATGAATAAAAGACTTACTGTTAAGATGTGCTAAAAGCATTGTGGGATTTCATCCTGTAAATCTGATCTTTGTACCTGCCTAATTAAACCAGCATGGAAATGTCACAAAGTCTCCGCAGCGCGCAATACTTTACCTCCTCATAACTCGCCATCTTATAATAACCACTTTTACAGGAAAATGCAATCTGAGCCCATGAAGCTAAAGGTGAAAATGCCAGTGAGACTACGGCCCTCGTGCCGAGCGAAAGGAGCCTTATCTCAAGTTTCTCCGTCGTGAACTCACCGTGAACTTTCAGCTCAATGGCCAGAGCCCGTCCACTTGACTGATGCTGGCTGAGGATTAACACTTTCATCAAGTGGCTAGCTGAATACTTGAAACCTTGATAGCACATTGATGCACTGTAGGAGAAAAGACTTCTATCCTCATCACTCGTACAGCTTCACCTTGGAGGAGTGGAAATTACCAATCACCTTGCAGTTTCCCCAGCCTTAGCAATCCAATAATCACTGTTGAGTTAAAAAATTTGTGTAAAAAAAAAAAAGGCTTATAGAGGTTGTAGGTTGAAATTGGTGTAGTTTTTAATGTCTGGTGTTACTTTTTAAATCAAAACTTAGGGTGTGTCCTCAACAGTCTTGTTTAGTCTGGTCTAGTTTGTTTGCAGAGGTGTGAATGTGCAATCAACCTCAGACTAGGAAAGAGAACTGTGGTCCACCTACAAACGTAGGACTTTTTTCGATTAAAGTGAACCCTGGTTTGGTTGGAATGCATATGAGAATGCAAGTGAGCCAGAGACCGTGCCAAAAGCAGGGCATACTGAGTAGACACAACAACAAAACGCAAGGGTAACATGTGAGGGAGAAATGGCTCGTGGTCTTTTGACAAAGACAAAAGAGAAACCTTATAATGACGAAAATCTGATGCTATTCCAAAAAATGTGAAACAGTAAGGTCCGCTCAGTGTCTTCTTCTGAGGTTTTCACGTTGTTTCCTTTAGTAGTTCTTGGTGCAGCGCCACCACAGGTGAAGAGCGTAACAGATGTTTTAATAATTTGGATTGTTTGACGAAGTGCAGCGTGAAATCAAACCACACCTGCTGAAAATGTAACTTATGTTGCAATTTTTCTCCCCAATCGAACCGAGTCTACCAGACTATGAGGTGTGAAAAAACACCCTTAGATCTGTTCTAGCTCAGATTGAACAGCATTAATTAACTCACAACAATATTACTCAACATAATATTCAAGTCCAGATCTTTTTATGTATGCCACTCTTGGTTTTATTTTAGTCACTAAAAATTTAATTACTTCATATTTTTTTTGTCAATACCAATTAAAACACCCCTCATCTGGCTCCAATTTTTCAGGTCGGGATCTCGAATCATTTAATTAAAATAAATTGATCACTTCTTATATTCTTACGTTTGAAAGAAGAACTGCAAACCGATCCAAAAACAGGGCCGAATCTCTCAATTTCTGGCCTGTATGGGCAGGATTGCTCTCGCGTGCGTTCAGGGCAATCTGCTTTGTGAATCCGAACTGACAAAATGAAGAAAACAGCAGCAGCAAAAATGTTGCAAAAGGGAATCTGCGCTGCTTTCTCAACTCCCACCACGGTTTAGTTCCACACAATGATAATGTCACGACTGAAAGACGGATGAAGGTAGTTCGTTCAGACTGTTTGAGATTGTTTTCAATTTGTAGATTGTAAGCTTATGCTCCAGCTCAACCACAGACTTTTGTTTCGTCTAAACGTAGACAACACAGCTTTGTCTGGACCACTGACTCATGTCTCAATGTGGTCTTACATGGAGGCTAAATGCTAAAAACAGCTCTGTGTCTGTTCAAAACAAATACATCATGCCTGAAGGGGGTGAGGGCTTCGAGAGAGGTTTTGAAGCCACACTTGCAGATTTAGTTTTTTCTTTCCTCGTAGGAACGCGGTAAAACGACCACACCGTTGCTAACTGATTGAGCCGGCCTTGCTAAGTGGGCTTTAAAAGCAGATCCTCCTTCCAGCCGTGGAATAACTTACCACAGAGTGGCAGAAACCTCTCTTGATGAGCTTCGTATTGATCATGGGTGGCCATCACCCTTCTGGGCTCCATCTTGAACCAGGACCCCTCCTGCAGATTTATGTTCCTTTCGCAGAGGTTTATCTTGGCCTTAATGCCTCTTTGTTCAGCACTGTATTGGTGTTTCTGTCACGTTGGTGAAATCTATTGTGCAATATCGCTTGCTTGGAATGGGCTCATGGAGGTGTCAGGCCTCGCAGATCTATGGCTCAACATGGCGGAGGGGAAAAAGGTAGGGAGGAAGCTGTAAACTCATAAATCCATATCTTCGGATTGATGGCGCTCGCCGGCATTTCACGCAACAAGTGCAAACAGACAACAAACAGCTGACATTTTTTGATGAATCTCTGATGTGTTCTGTGAAACAATGACAATTGTTTGATGCTTATAACCGGTGTTACTGTTTTCCTCTGACCTAAGCATTTTCCCGCGGCACCTCAGCTCGTGGTTGGATGTGATGATACTCGGGAGTGATTGATGGGTCAAGGTCTGGGCTGTGTGTATTTTTTTTTTTGTATCTCCACCATGCAGATGCTTTCAGACACGCGTCAGCTGCTCGAACCTGCTAACCATGTTTTTGGCTGAGCGTCTCTCTCCTGATTGTAACACTAGACTGTGATTATGGCAATCATCAAGCCACTCTGTGGTTTGGTTATTCTTCCTCCAGCTGGCCGGTTTGGTTCCGCTGCCTGAGTTTGGATTTAAATCAAGCAGACAAAATGTATTGGCTTGCATTTTGTGAAATGCTAACTCTAATGTATGTAGTTTGAAATAAGCTATCCAGCGTAGCACGATGACGAGAGGTGAAGTGTTATACTTTTAAAAGTATTAGTGATGTGTTAAATGTGTTAATTGGAGGGACTGTAATTAATCAAACGAAATTGAGTTTTATCTAAAATGATCTGTGGATAAAATAAGCAACATTTTTAATTCAGGAATTCTTTTTGCTGTTAGATTATTGAGCAAATAGCAGGGTTGCTACCTTTCAGAAATCAAAATATGGGACGCCCACCAAAATTGTAGTCCAATCAGAGTAGCATACCTTCAACATGTTTATACTTGAGTAGATTTACATGTATCAAGTTTTTCTTTTTACTCACTAGTTTGTCACCACCTTCAGTTCTGTGTCAACTCCGTCAGATGGACTTTTTGTTGTTTTTTGTTTTAAATATTTATTTTGTTTCTTGAGAAGCATTTGTCAGTAAAATGAGTAAAAATATCACTAATAGGGTATTTTAAAAATCATTTTATATTTATTTTTGTCAGATGGTGATGACAAAGTTCTGGGTCAGGTCGATTAAAAATGTAATTTAAAAAAAAAAAATGTTGCAACTGGGAGCCTGTACCTTAGCATCTTTACATTTCCAAAACATTATTTGTCATATTTGCATACATAAGGTTGAGAAATAATAAAAAATATATATATATATATATTGGAAAATTAAAACCCATTTGTTTCTATTCTCAAGAATCACTATTGTTACACTTAGTGTTGATATGTGTGTGATAGGCGTGTCTGTTGGACATTTATAGAAATACGGAACAAATTGTGTCCCTTATCGGTTCAATACAGGACGCAACATTTATCAAATACGGGACGATTCTGTATTTTACGGACCGGTGGCAACCCTACCCTGTGTATTTCTGAGGTTTTTCTTCTTTTGGCTTCATAATGTTTGATAACAAAAGTTAAAACTTCTCAATGTTTGACATTGTCTAGCAAAATGTTTTTACGTCAGGCTACAATAGAATGTTCAGTTCCAATGGTATCAATGACATCAGCAGTGATGTCATCACTCTATGATATCACAAGGGAATCTCTCTCTTGAATGTAGCTCACAGACTGTTTTCTCAGACCTGTTCCACAGTTCTATCGGGACAGATCACTCTTCAGAGCACGTTTAAAATTTATCGAAAAGAGCCGGATATCGATTCCAGATATTACACGCCTTTCAGAGAAGTGAGAATTTACCAGAATATCGACATGAAGCAACAACAGATTGGTTGTGAACATGAAGCTTTTCCAGCTGAGCTTTCATGGATCGACATGATGGACCTCAACATCTAAGTGTGTCCACTTCATTCACGTCTGTATCAGAGTCAGAGTTCTTACTTCTAAGGACGGTGGAGTATCGGGTCGAGGACATTTTAAAAGACGCAGGTTGATAGCAGCTCACTGCGGCTGTGTAGTGTCCGTCTCTAGGCCACCGTTACAACAGCATCAGACCGCAGAGTTCCGGGTATTCGGGGGTCCTTTATCTCCCGCCACAACAATTTAGCTGACCTTAATATTTCCTGTGTTTTATTTTGGTCATTATTGTTACACTTAGTGTTGATATGTGTGTGATAGGCGTGTCTATCGGACATTTATAAAAATACGGAACAAATCGTGTCCCATATCGGCTCAATACGGGACGCAACATTTATAAGCCAAATACGGGACGATTCTGTATTTTACGTGACAGGTGGCAACCCTAGCAAATAGACATAAGATTTCAACAACAGAGATATTAAATGTATGTATTATGCAGGTTATCTGACCATAACATTAACACTGGCGATGTCGACGCTCAACATAAAGACAATAATTTAGTTTTGAAAAGCTTCAGTGATAGGCTAGCAACTTTTAGCACAACTTGAACACAATATTAATGTTTTCCAGCGTTCCGTCATTTTATTGAAGCAAAAATTAACCCCAGTGGGCCAAGAGAAGCAGCTTTATTGTCCATCGCTGTTGTTCACAAAGGTTTTTTGTGTGCCAGAGTTACACGCAGTTACTATTCATGTACCAACTGCAACACGTGAATAGCTACTTCATTAAAACTCATGTTAGTCTTCTCTGCATCCCCTCTTAGCTGTCAATATTTTTTTTAAAACACCAAAGTAGCTTAAGACGAAAATGGAAAAATGCTGTTTCTTATTTCGTAATTGCAGTGGAGGATTTCATCTGCTGGATGGTAAAAATTAAACGCTAATAATTTCAAGAAATGTGCGAGTGCTATGATGCCAAAAGTTATTATATGATGAAGTGGTTCTCCAATTTGGCTTTTAGATTGTCCCTAAAAGGCCTCGGTAATCACAGAGGGTACATGAAGTTCTCTTTTGGAAATTCGATTTACATTTGAGGGAAAGCAATTGCATGGGCAGATGCTTGTAAAACTTAGGAGCTTACAGGGGTGAAATTCCCCAAACAGTAGTTTAAAACTCAGCATGCTTAAAAACAAAATAAATTTTTTTTAAAAGATTCCGAATGGAAACGTCTGACATGTGGTTGTTTTTTTTTCCTTATTTCCAAAGACAAATGATAGAAAACAATTCACTTTGTAATCATACAAATAGCAGTAAAAAAAGGGGCAGAGTAAATCAGAGATGCTAAAAACGACAAGAAACCCTCGACTGAGAGACCCGGCGGTGCTTTCACAGCAGAATGAAAGAAAACAACTTTTATGATGCAATCACTGCCGTGACTGTTTCTATAACTTATCACAGATGTAACAATGATTTCAGCTCACAAGAAAAGACGATACACAACATCGGGCTGAAGAGCGCCAGAGGGAAAAAACTTTTAAACATCCTCAAAATGTGTTTAAAAGGATTTTAGAATTTACCCAGTTTAGGTTAATAAGTGTTGGAGCCGAAGGTTTTGTATCAGAAAATGTCAAGTTCAGTGTAGAATACAAAGATACATCCTGTTAGCTTAGTGCAACTACAAAGGAAGCTTTGAAGCTCATAGCTTTAAGGTTGCTCACAACTAATCAAATAAAGTTCATCACAGTAAACTTGTTAAGTTTATTATGTTCATATGTTACACAAACATAAAGTAAGTTTGACAAACTTAGATTAATTAGATAATTTTCTTCTAAGTTGTAATTCTGTTCTTTTTTTCTTTTTAGTTGTCGGACACCACTGAAGAAAGACGTTGGTTCAGATGATGTATCAAGGAGAATCAGTAAGAACTCACAAATCAGAGCTTGAAGAAAAGGATGACGTTCTTTTCTGGCAGAGGGAGAATGAATTTTTCCAATTTTTTTTGGACCTTGAGAAATAAAGGCGACAGTGAATTCAAGGCGATCAATGAGAGCAACCACAAACAGGACAGGAACAACGACTGAATCAAAAAAGTAGTGAGAGAAAGAGAGTAATGTCATCAGAATAGTGGATCAACGAACAGGTGAGTGTAATTACCTGAATGTGCAGCAGCATTGAGACAAGATCAACAGAGCGTACCGAGGGAGACTGAAACCAAGTAAACATTACATTGACCGCATACTTGTACTATTTGGGATTTCAAAATAAATTTGCTAAAACAGAAACAGGGCCATTTTTAAAAAAAAAAAAAAAAAAAAAAAACTCTTTTTTGTGCTAGGATGAGAGTTTTTATCTGTATCAAAACTGGTTAATTTTGCAAAACTGTAATGGGAAAAAAAATTTTCACATCACACGATCAACAACTGGATGTTGCCACTGGCGGACACCACAAATAACACAACAGGAAGTGGTAGGAGGACGACGATGCAGCATGTTTTTTTTTTTTTTTTTTTGTTTTTTTTAATGATTTCCACTTTTTATTTAACAGAAACACCGGAATTGCAAAATTGTGAGTTGTTTTTTTTTTTTTCGACATTAGCGAAATATTGACAGATGCTTTGCACTCGCTTGTATTGGGAACGCAGCCGGCGAAGCACTAGACTGCCGTGTTCACAGAAACAAACTGAGCTATAAAACAACATAGAAATCCTAAGTAATAATGCAGACAGAAACAAACATCCCAGAGTTTTTGACTAGTTTGGCCTTTCACCAGATATTAGCTGATATTAGTCTAATAGTATTTCATAACAGGGCTGTGACATCTACCAATTGCAGCACTTCTGAATGATTTAAAAGGTAAATCTTACTTCACCACATATAGAATGGACTGAAATAAAGTCTGAGATGTTTATTTTTTTAAAGCAGCATTGAGCAGTGATGCAGACTCCCGTAGTTTAGCTAATTAGCCACATTACTAGCAAGTGCAAATGGCTTTAAGACTCCTTTTCATACTTACTTGAAAGAACAGCGAATCTCTGATTTATAAATCATTACATAAAGAAGAAAAATGAGACCTTGTTCTTTTTTTTTGTTTGTTTGTTTCTTTGCTCTGGCACTGTGAAACAAATGGGAAAAGAAGTGGCTGATATTTACCGTACCAGGAGAACAAGTGGGAAATTGGCTCAGAACTGATGGTTTGTAATTATCAGCAGGCAAATATCACCCATCTGTGCTTTAGCGTGGCCTTTTTTTTTTTTTCTCCCACCAAAGGGTAACATTTCTAAAAAAGACTGTAATTACTTTCTACTCAGCTGAAAATGTGGGTCCCATTAATTTTTGCTTTGGCTTCAATATTGCTTCCTGTATTCTCTCAGTGGCACAGCTGAGATTTATTAAAGTTCGGTTGCTGCTGTTCAACAGTGAATATCATACAGGGATGGCAATTGTTAAGTTACAGTGTTTGTTTGGACAGCAGTATTCTTCCACTAATACAATAAAAAAAAAGAAGAAAAAACATACCCAGAATTAGTCGCTGGTATGTGAACACTTTCTGTCCCGCTTTTATTTACAATCAGGAGATGAGAATTACTGCATGGCTTCTTTAAAACTATAACACTGTGACAGAGAGACTGGAGCAGCTAAACAGCAAATTCAACTTTTTGTTGATTTTTAATCTGGGTATGTACAATGCCAAATGAGAATATTGCATTTATTGATTTCAACTTGATTTTGAAATTGCAAAAAAAAATAAATAAATAAATAAAAAGTCTCGGATACATAATCAGCTTAGTGCACAAGTGATTGAAACACATTTGGCACTTGTCGTTGTTGCTTCTTGCAAATTGATCAAATTAAGCTGCACTTAATTTAAACTTAATGTATTTTTGGGTTCCAGATGGGAGTTCAGTGAAATAATTTCTATTGATATTGATCACATGTCTATCTCAGCATATATTGTACTTGATTTATTGGGGTCTCTTTGGATGTGCTGTACGTTTACACACTCCTAAGCCGTAATAAAACGGACACTTTTTTGATTATTAGATATATTACCGAAGTGTCACTAATATACTCACTAATAATATGATTTTGTTTCTGGTTACTAATAATCCAGTTTGTGTGTCATGTAATAACATAATCCGAACAGAACTTGTTCTATTTGTTCTTGACCTGGCTTTGCTCCTCTGTGGCACCATGTGCACAATTCAGAGCAGCTTCAGTTTTGCTACAAGCTGAAATACTAAACAGAGGATAAAGGATTTGGGTGAGTAATAGAAGTGTGGCATTATTACTGCCTATTTGAAAGTGGTGCATGTTAAAGCATACTGAGGAGGTTCAGCGGAGCATTCATTTTGAAATGCCAGGTGAGAGATGAACACCTTGTAGACTTTTCTGGCAAGAAACTCCTAACGCGTCACTTTTCTCATTGACTTAAAAATCAGTATCTGACTTATAGGTGGAAGAAATGTTTTGCTGAAAGAGTAATCTTCTGTTTCCGGGATTTTCTTTTGCTGAAGTTCTACTAAACTCTGAAAATGTTATCTTTCAAGTTTGGGTATGTGACAGTAGTTACTGATCCAACTACTGCAACATGGTATATTGTTAATATTTAAATTTGGGCACTGTAAATCACAATTATTAACAGATTAAACACTTTTCTGTATGACAAAGGCTTAAACTGTGCAGAATATGTCTTATGTAACAACGTACAGCCTTATTACTGTCGAACATTTTCATCTTTTCTCAGCAGTGGGTCCACTAGGCTGCAGCCGGGCTTAGTTTTGAGCATTTTGTGTCAGAAAAAAAAGTGTAATTGAATTAATTTTAGTATTAGAAATGTTTTGGCTTCCAAAGTCATATGGCATTATTCAAGGTTTAGATCAATCTATGCGTGCAAATTTCTAGTTTACACGTTTCCTTACTAGCTAATTAGCGGTTAGCACCAACTATTTTACCTGACAGACATACGTCCTTTTAAACGGTTTTTGAGTTAATGATGAATTTTAAAATACAGAAGATGGATGTGGCCACACCTACACAGAGCTCATGGTGAGGATCTACGCTCTGGATGTGATTCTATCTGGCCCAGTGACTGATGACAACGGTACAATATGACTTTGGTGGGTTTTTTTTTCTTTTTCTTTTTTTAATTTAGAGGGCAATCTTTCTCTGTCAGTTGTTGTCGTTTTACACACTAGTTCTGGCTGCTCTGGGATCGTATCCATAAAAATAACCTTATAGTGCATTACATGGCACTTTGCACCAATATGGAACTACATTTAAAACAAAATGATAATTTTTTTTCTTTTATTCTTTTTTACCACTGTCTTATTCAATACTTATGACACAACATAATTAATATTTTTTACTGTTGTAAATTGGTTTTATTGGACTATAATCTTGACCAAAAACAAAGTCACTCCTGTATATTTCAACAAATTTGCAACATCGGCGCTCTCTCACGAGTTTATCGACAAATTCTGCCAATTTTGAGGGAACATCCTACTGCGGAGGAGATACCTGGAGTGAGTTTAAGCATTTTTATTGGGTAGTAAGTGGAGGACTAGTAGAAAACTACTTAGCAGATATTTAGAGAGAAGAGTCGGGTCATGTGTGCCTTCAAGCTAAAATGAGATTAAACAAATTTGTAACAATCCAGTAACATTCGAGATCCTAGAGACTGTAGAGAAAAATAAACTAAGTGTTGCTCATCTTTGATGAGGATTAATTATTTTTTCTGACCTTTGATTGGTAAACTATGAAAACGTTCAATTGAAATTACTTTTTTATTATAGCTTTTAATAGAGAGCTTTTATTGTTATTGTACTGAAATTGTAGTTGAGGAATGCAACCCAATGGAGCGAAGTAAGACATTAAACAAATTAAAAGACCAATAAAAAAGAAAAACAAAAATCACACCAGATAAAATACATTCACCCAAGGTAAATAAAATTAGGGGTTATTTACTACATATGTGGCAAATGGAAAAAAAGTTCTTAGAGAATCTTAGATTTTATGGCTCTATAGCACCTGGCACAATGTAACAGTCTGAACAGGAAATAGCCAGGATGGATAATATCCTTGATGTGTCACTTTATTTATTTATCTTTTTAACATTGAGAATGAAGTTGTTGACCTTCACTCTGGATTTCCTGTCTATACGGAGATTCATTATCGTCAGTAATAAGGCCAACCACAGCAAGCTTAATAATCAGAGTCTTTAACATATCTTCCGGCAATAAAGACAGAAACTTTATAAGCGGTCATGGTTTGTTGTGATCTGATCAGTGCTCTCCATATGGAGAATATAATTGTTAATACAGTTCTCACTCATACACTTGTTGCTGCTGATGGGGTTTGTCCTCCTGCATGCTTATCATGTCTTTTCCTATTCACATTTTTCGTGCCTCTCTTTCTTTCCTCTCTACTTTTCATTCGCAAACGTGTTAAATAATGGAATTACATCAAAACACCGCCTACTGTCTTTGTCAAAGACCTCAAGCAGGAGGACATAAAGAGTATCTAATAGAATCAGGCACTCATTTTTGATTGTGTGTCAGGCAGGACTTAGTTTGGGTACAATAAATCACCCACTGACACGCTATGTAATTGGCCATTTGATGCCATGAAGTACGGTGGAGTATCTGCCGGCCAGAGGGCCTGTTCTTAAGATAGTGCTCACGTTGCTCCCCAGCATACCGTAATTACTCCATTTCCCCACTGGCTTGCAATCCGTCTCCGTAGCGATCCGTCTTTAACATTCAGGCAGCGCAGGTTCTTACATGTAGGTATGCACACACACGTGCACACACGCATTTATACAACATTCCTCCAGGACTCCAATTAATCTCTGCAGCGGACCTCTCACATCCTCCCATTTCGCCGGTGTTTGCATTCCTGCATTTATTACGACACTAAACGAACATCAACTTCACGCTCCGCTCGTGTAAACGAAGCATTCGGAGGCAGGAAGAGGAAACGGCACGAGGCGATGCATTCTGAGAAATCTCTCGACTTTCCGGCTGGCCGTGAACTTGAGTCCTCCTGGCTACCCTCAGACGTAGCAGAGGCTGCCGAGATTTCATCCATTATGCATCGGCGCGTACTCCTGGTCCCCGTGATCGAATTAGATCCAATCACTCCCACTTGATGCATTTTGAATATTCAAGGGAAAGAAACGGTGTAATCATAACCTCATGATTTAAATAGAGCACCATTACAACCTTATGAGCGCTCTCATTTACATTTCATAGTGAGATAACTTAAATGACGGCCTGGGGACAAGCTTAGCGCTTGTGTTCATCATTTATAAGACTGCGCAGACTTTTGAGGGAAACGTTTTTCCGAGTAATTTTCTTCATTTTGAAATTATTGCTGAAGGGTTTCGCCGTGCTTTTATTGTTCCGCTTTCTTGGAGAGGCCCTCTTTAATGATAGGTCATTTGCTGATATCCTGAGGATGTGGCTGTCAGGAGAAGCAGCAGTCTTTCAGCATCAGACTTGACTAATTTACTTGTAGCAAGGCAGAGCATCAAAGAAGGCTTTAACATAAGGGGAACGGCAGGTACTGTCTTCAACTATTGGATCCAGTGGCTATTATCTGAGAGTAAAGGGAGCTGAACACAATATTCATGTGATTTTTTTTTTGTAAACCATGTCTTTTTCTTTTCCGTCACAATTTTCCATCCATCCATCATGCAGACAATTTGGAGAGACCAATTAACTCAACAGTCATGTTCTTGGACTGAGGTTGTACCTGGAGAGGATCTGTATCTGTAGATGCTTCCAACAGATTTGTTTGGTTTTCAGCTGAATTATGCAAGATGAACATTACACTATTTGTGGAAAACATTCTGAAATTATTCATTTTGGGTTATAAAACTATGGCATTTGTGCAAACTTCTGAGAGCCACTGACAGTGGCCAGATGGATTCTCTCACTCGGTGCTCTCATAAGCTGCAGGCCCTCTGGATTTTTGGTCATACTATGCAGTGGTGGGACAACATAGTTTCCGCCTTTGGACTCACACAGTGAGGTGGAAAATTTCTACATGTTCAAACAGACTTTGGTGTATCTGTGCAACAGAGTACGTCCGACTATGGAGCGCACAGACAATCGTTTCAGAAGATGTGTCCGTTTCAGAAGATTGAAGAAGAGAGCGGCCATAGCTGAATGGCAGCTAGCTACAGGACTGCTGGCCATCTCTTCGGTCTCAGCATCACATCTGCATGCTGGTGTTTCCAGTTTTGTTTTGTGGCGCAGTCAATACTCGTACTGGACATTAATGTTCCATCCTGACATCGATACAGGAATATGGCTGAAATATTTGAGAATCGATGGGGTCTCCCTTAGTGTTTGGGTCCTATTGATGGGTCCTATATACCCATCATTGCACCACCACAGTTTCACACAAACTATTTCAATCGCAAAGGCTGGAATTCCATTATCCATTATCCTCCAGGGTGTGGTTGATAGAAAGGGACAATTCTGGAATGTTTTCACTGGACTACCAGGAAAGATTCACAATGTAAGGGTCATACTAGTGTCCACATTGTGGGAGTGAGCCGACCAGAGCAACCTAATCCCACCTCACCACAGGGACATAGATCCTGTTTCTGCTGGCTACTACATCCTGGGGGACTCTACCTACCCGCGGAAAAACTGTCTGTTAAAAACATTCACGGACACCGGACGACTGACAAATGAGCAGCAACGCTTCAAGCAACAAGTCAGTCAAGCGAGGGTGGTGGTGGATCACGCCTTTGGCCAGCTGAAAGAGAGATGGAGCTGCCTTTTAAAGTGCAATGACTGTGACCTCAAACTGGTAAAGCGCATGGTCCTCACCTGCTGTGCTTTGCATAACTTGTGTGAGGACCATTATGCAGCCTATGACCCGTCTTGTGCTGTACCAGCAGTGGACCAAAATGTGCCCTTGCTAGAGGGGGCACAGAGAGAAGAGGAGGAACAAAATGTAAGAGATGCACTTGTGCATTACTTTGCAGGAACTGCACACAATGTAAATAAAGCTATGAAACTCATGAAATGTCTCTTTTCTTCACTAGCCATATGCTGATTAATATTTCAATTACATCTTAAGTTGCTGGTGAATGTCATCCTCTAGTTTCACGGCACGGTTCCGATGTATGCGTGTACTCTAGTTCGGCCATTTTTGCCGACATTTCTCTGTCCATTTGTTTGTTCCAAGTGGCTCCGTCCAGTTGACGCTGGAATTGACCACGGAATAATAGGCGTGGAGCTCGCCATCTCTCCTCTAACTTCTGTCTCGTCGTTGATGGAAAATGGAGGTTGAGCTGTTGTTGTCCTGGTATACCTGGACTCTACCGGTTAGAAGCAGTCTAGTAGAAAAACGCCTTCAGAGTCACATCTTCACTTAACATGCGTGGTTTTAGGACTGCAGGAGGCCCTGGAGAAAATTTGTATATGCTCATAGGGGAAGAACCCTGCACACAGAAATGTGGCAAACTCCTGACTGTGAGACGAGTGCTTTCCACCGCACAGTCTTAAAGAAAAGCAAACAGTCTCAAAATAAATGAAAATTTGACATTTATCTTCAGCTGCTCATCCTCGACAAATAAAGCCAGCAGATGTCTGATGTTACAAAGCAAACAAAGAGCAAAATATAACCTGGAACATTTTAAAATGACTTACCGCAAAAGGCTGTGTCAGTCATTAACGCCTAAAACGACTAAAAACGGAAAGTATAGAAACATAAAGGGAAGTTATCATCTTGGTGAGGTTTTTGAGATTAGGTTTTTCTACTTTTAGAGGGGCATAAAATTGCATTTACATGATCTGATAGAGTCCAAGATTGACAGAGTTCGCATCAAAGGACGTGAATGACGCAACAACGGGGGGAAAATGTCAGCCGTTGCTCCTGACTCCTTGAGGTTTCTTATATGAGATTGCATTAGATCTACTCTTTTGTTCTCCGTTTCAGCAGTTGTTGCGTCCTAGGCCCAGACATGGCGCTCGCGAAGAATATCAAATCCCTGTAGAGCAGGAGGCCCTGTGTGTTCTGGCAAACGCCAACAAATTCTCTCTCCTTGTGGGGTCTTTGAGATGTGACAGTTTGACAAGTGGAAACCTCCTGGGGCCTGGGGGGATGCGAGGGGGGGGGCGCTTCCCATAACCCACAAAGACATGAAATATGGCTTGTCAGGAAGGATCCAGGAAGGACGATGCTGACCAGACGCCACCGTCTGTGTGCGCGGAGAGAAATTAGTCGTACAGCCTGAGGCAGCAATGCATCCTAAATCTGCCGGTTGTGTACGTTTGTTCAGTGCAGTAAATGTTTCTGTTTACTGAATAGACCGCTCAAATAAGCCTTCAGCAGCAGCGGAGAGGACAATTTAAAGTGGGCACGCTTTCAATCTTAAAGCTTTTGTCCAAACATAAACACAATGCTACAAGGAAAATCTCGGACAAACAGTATTTATATTTTCTATTCAGCTCCTTGTTGGAGAGCAGATCAAAGGATACCAAGGTAAGTCTTTGGACTCTGGTACAGAGAGATGTATCTAGATGACCATCGACATGTAGAGTCCTTCCTCCAACAGACCAAAAAACATGACCGTTGGGTTAATTGGTTTCTTTGAAAGCTGTCCTCAGCTGTGAGTGTGCATTATCATCTGTCCTTGGTGTCTCTATATATAGGCACCAGTCACCCTATGACCCTGTAAGGATAAGTAGGTAAAGAAAATGAACAGATGAATTTCTGACCAACACAAAGTAGAGAAGAATTTTTATGTTAAAGAAAAATTCTACATTAAAAAAAGAAAAATCTGTTGTCTATTTTTCTTTACAAGTTCTGTTTGGATTGGGGGGACAAGCCTTGATCTGTGATTTTCAAGGCTTGTCTCAGATTCTCAGCTGGATTTAGGAATCCTGTTGGACTGGTTGAGTCCCAGCTGTCACAGCTCTAATCCTGATGCAATAAAGACGGTTCATTGACACTTAATGCCATTTTATAGTACAATCAAGTGACTATGTTGCTTTCAGTTGTTAGAAAATTGCTAAACGTATCTAAAAAAAACTTAAAAGAGAACAAACGTCATAATGTGACACATTGAAAATGGCCGACCGTCTCTTTAAGAAGCTGACGTTTTCCCCTCAGTTCGCCTTCAGGACTTCATCATAGCTATGTAGATCCATCATGCCGCTTATAATCGTTCATGAGATCAGGAAACCAGATGCTCCACCAGGTGTTTGCCAACTGCTGCTGCCACTAGTCTGAAGGAGCCGAGCGGAAGAGACATGGATTAGGGGTGTTCTGTGATGCAGGAGCTCAACTGAGGAGGAGCTTTGTGAGAGCAAGCAGTTAGGAACACCCGAATGGTTGCCGGGGGAGATTAAAGGACTCCTCAAACATGCGTGAAAGAATCAGAGCAACACTCCTTTAAAACATTTGTTTTAACAGTTTACTTTGCTTTTATTTTATTTTGGAAAGGCAGTTCTGGCATTGTATTGTTCAATTTTCATTTACTACTATTGTGACTAATTCTTCTTTGTGTCCGCTAAGATTTTGCTTTGTTTTCTTCTCTTTTAGTTTGTATTTCTCTCAGCCAATATTTAATATTCCCTCATTTCTTATTTGTTAGGTGAACCAACGCTTCACGTCCTTGTGTTACTACATTTGCTAATCTATGCTTACTTCTGTTAGTGGCGTAAACTTATTATTTTTGTACATTATTTTTACATGTTTGTGAATAAAATGAATGTGTCTCGGGCTGGTTTGTAGACAGTTGTCGTTTGCTAAGCTCAACTCTTCTTCTCACCTGTGTCCCACAGCATGATGCTGCTGCTTTTCTGTTTATTTAAGCTAGTGGTTGCAACCTGATCAAATGTGTCCTCCTGACTCGCTTTTGAAGTCAGGAGGACTCCAAAAATGATTCTTCCAGATTTCTCTACCAGAAGTTAAGGAGGTAAATGGTACCGCCTTCTGAGTCATGAGCCTGAGTAACTGTTCTTCTGCCCCCACTCATACCGGAGGTGAGAGGACCGGGACAGTGTGGTACGTATCACGAGTCCCAACGTGAGTCACAAGTTCACCACCGAAGCCCTTCACTTTAATAGCAGGAGTCAGGATGTCAGAACAAGCTCCTTTAGTTGAAATTATGTGTCCTTCCCACACATCCTGGCTTAGAGCAACGTGGGTATTTAAAACTCCTTCCAGAAGTTTGCCTCTGAAAGAGCAGCTTTATCTCAAACACAGAGGCGTATGAGTCTGGTGACCGCTACACCAACGGAAATAACCGGCAGATAATCATCACAGCTGGCTGATTCAAATTAAGAGAAAGCACGAGGTTTGTCATCGGAAAGTTTATCATACGAAGAGACAGCAGAGGAAAATAATAGATAAACTGTGCAATGAAGTTAAAACTGGACACCAGAGTTTTTGGCGCTTGATGCGGCTAGCTGTCCTATGTAGGGCGAGATTAGGGCCAAGATTAAGACTACGGCGCTCCCAGGGGTGGCTACCTGTACCTGTACAATAAAGATTTCTTTTAAAGAAAGAATGTATCCATTCTGGGCATGCTAGTCGTTAGCTCCTTTAATGCTACCACCAGGCTATCCATCCAAATAGATAGCAGAAAGAAAGCAAACTGGTGGATCAACGGCCTAGCAATGCTAGTCGTTAGCCTCTCTAATGCCAACACAAGTTAGAAATGTCCTCCTCTTTTTTAATTCTTTTCTTTCTATCTTTTATTTGATAGGTATATATATATATATATTTGCTCCCCTTCACCTCCCCTCTCTGCCCCTCAGGCCTGAACATGCGGTATCCTGCACCTGCAGATGAAACACATTAACTCAGTGCAGATCGTTTACTCCCCCCGTCCTCTCCCTCACTCGGATTCCTCCGTTTCCCTGCTCTCTCGGTTACAGCTGGAAGGCGCTAGTGGATGGTTTGGAGTGTGAGGAATGTACGGCGACGAGCCGCTCGCAGTGAGATAA
This sequence comes from Poecilia latipinna, assembly GCF_001443285.1. Classification (NCBI taxonomy): domain Eukaryota; kingdom Metazoa; phylum Chordata; class Actinopteri; order Cyprinodontiformes; family Poeciliidae; genus Poecilia; species Poecilia latipinna. The sequence continues at coordinate 115,308 of NW_015112705.1, read as the reverse complement.
GTGGCGTTTGCGTTTCCTCCCGTGCCTAATTATGCCATTTATACCGCGCTAACGGAGGAGACACTCCGAGCCGGTACACCAAGATTAGTGTTTTCTCTAACATTGTTTATCCCTCGGAAAGTGACGGTGGCGCACACTGCTAGCTTCAGGGAGTCACAACCGACTGAAATGTCACGCAGACAGACATTATTGCTGTCAGCGTTAAGTCAGTTACTGTACCTTCTGTTTAACTTTAAATGTTTCAGCTCATCTGAAGGAAAGAAATGAGAGGCTAAATATTTCTCCAGCTCTCTAACTTGCAGTTTGAATGGAAGTAAAGCTACAAAATGAAACCCTTGTAGAGCCGCAAAAGACTATTTTCTAAATACCTCAAATGTTTTATTATGAAAGCTCGGCAGAATTAAACTAAAACGTATTTAAATTTCAGATTAGAGAACAAAAGGAACCCTCTATTACAAGAGGGAAAAAAAATTGTTAAATACGGAAAGTCCCAAAGTTTGAACCAAGCTGCTTTTAAAAGCCTGTTGTAGCCATTTTATGCAAATTTTCAGGAAAATTACCTGAAATGACCATTTCTTATTGCGTCCATTTTCAAAACCAACCCATTTTTGGTTTTGTAAGAGCCACAGTAGAGGGACAAATTTCTGATAGTATTGTGCATATTTGTGAAGTGGAACAAAATAATACATTTTTTATTTATTTATTTATTTTTTATTGTATCTAAACTAGTGTTTCATGCTTTTGCTTCATTATCCCAACAGCTTTACACATCCAGACACATTTTTTCTTTGCAAAAAGGCTGAAGCTCAGTCCAGCTGGACAGAGAGCCTCTGTTGTCATCAAATCTTAGAATCAGATTGAGGTGTGGACTTTGTCTAGGCCGTTCCATCACAGAAAAAATGCTGGTTGTATGTTTATGGACTAATTTATGCAACTTCTGTAATTCCACTGTAATATATTTATAGGTGTCTGATTAAATCAGCTGCATACAAATGCACACAATGCTACTTCATTTAAAAAGAAAAAGAAAAAAAAACATTTAAGAAACACAAAGTCCTAATAAAACACACTGTCTCATGACAAACTTAAAAATGTCAGCAGATATGAATATTTCAGCTTCAACCTTCTGGTTGTTTCTGTTGTCAACCAACATAATTATCTTTAAAAAAAAAAGACTACACTAAAACATGAACTGAATTTACAGGCCGTCTTTAAAGGAAAATAAAAAATCTTAAATTAATGCTCACCCTGTTGAGAATTTACATAACATTTATGCATGTATGCAAAATTGTGCTTAGTTTATTTGCTAATAAAGACATTCTGAGTTCACAGCCGTCATAAAAATGTGTCTGTGCCAACACTTAACGGCGTGAGATTTAAATACGCAGCAGGAGACGGTGCAGAGCGTCCTCAGCATGCAGATGTGATTCCTGGACGACGTCCGGCCTCTTACAGGTAAGATCTCTGAGGTGCTTCTCCTCCACAGGGTCGTGAAAGATCGAAGTCGTTTTGCTTAATTCGGGGAGTGTTATTGGAAATCTGACTCCACTAAAACTGCCGTAATAAAAATGGATGTTAAAAAAGAAAAAAAAAGATCATTACTCCTCCAGCCTCTCGCAGGCATGTTGATCTGTGATGGGAAAAAACTTCCTGCTGCACAGACAGGATGTGAGGAGTGTGAGGAACGTGGCTTCAGGCCATTCTAAATAAATATTTCATCTACGCTATGTGTTATGACCATCTGAAGAATCCATTTTTCCCTCCGTTTCCAGGTTTTGGCTGCAATCAATATTGTTTCTTATGACAGTCATGTGTTTTGTGCATTTCATGAATATAATTGAAGCTAAAAGTGTTTAATTTGTCCAAATGAAAAACTAAAACAGAAAAGTAGACATGTTATTTATGTTTGTCCCCGGGCCTCAAAAATGTACACATCAGAAATCGCATGTTAAAAAAAAAAAAGCAGAGCAGAATGAAAAGTCAGAAAGCGATCCAGAACCAAGCTCTAGAGCAGTGGAACTTAACCTTTTTTGAGGTACCGAACCCACCAGTTTCATATGCGCATTCACTGAATCCTTCTGTAGTGATAAATAAAATATGATTTNATAACCATATCTGCTGCTTTCAAATTGGCTTCTCTCTCTTTAATCAGGAGGTTCTCCTGAGGTCTAAACGTTCGTAGGTGGGTTGGACAGAGACGTAGTCAGTATGATGAGCTCAGCAGTCCAGCAGTTCCACCAGGTGTTTGCTAACTGCTGCTGCAGCTAATCTGGAGGAGCTGAGTGGAGGAGGGGGCTGTCCAAGGAGGAGCTTTGGGTAAATGGGTGGAGCTTGGTGAGAGTTAAGGCACTTCTGAATGGCAGCCAAGGCACATTTAAGGATTTCTCAAACATGCATTACTGCATACCGTGTGTTGGCAAACAGCACTTTGGGAATGTTCGATGAGGGAACAACATTATAAGATGATATATAACTCAAAAAAGACTAATTTAGCATAATAACCCCCCTTTAAAATGTAAAAAATACTTTTGGACTTTACTAGTTGAAAATCTCTAAAAAAAGATGTTGATCATTGACTTCCTCTCTCTAGGAAGACGCTGAAAGCATCCAGCATTCCTTTAATTAAATATGTCAAACTGTTGTTGGATTTCATCACTGTATTTAAATGCAAACACTTTAAAATTCACTGATATTCAGCATGAGTGGTTCAGTCTGCATGTTATATTTATAAACAAAACACAGAAATGAATTAATGAACCCATACAAACCAATCTAAAAGACAGTAATACAGAACCTAAAGCAATCCAAATACCAAAACAGAAATAAATTAAAGCTTTGCGTTAGAACTAGTAAATCAACCACCCACCAGGAAGCTCATTTAGATTTTTGCTGGGTGGTTGCTGCACATTTACTGCAAAAAGCTTAAGATACTCAGTACGTTAAGCCTTCTATAAAAATCATCTAATCTAATCTCTTCTAATTTATCTTCAGGCCAAACTGACATCCAAGTGTGTGAAATAACAGACAAGAAGAAGGAAACTGTTAAAGTCAGAATGGGAACAGAACATCCATATTTTACCCTCCAATACACTAGCTCCAAGGCTTTGGCAGTGATGTTAGTTTTTTTTTTTGTGGCTTAGGCTTTGCTAAGTGAATGCTTGGTCAACAGTATACGTCTTTGCCCATTATTGTTTGCCTTTTCTTGTTGTCTTTGGATTGTACTTTTGTGTTCAAGTGAAAAGGCCTGTAGAGCTTTCCCTCCACTAAAACCAAAAGTAACCACACAGAGCCACTCACTCTATGGTCATAGATGGAAACATTGAACCAGCTCTATCCTTAAAACCTGGCTCTTGCATCCAGTTTTTTTTCCCTTTAGAGTAACACACTTTGCAAAGTCTTTTGTCCAGCAAACAAAAGTCTTTTAGGAGCGTCTCTTTTTAAACAGGCCCATGTAAACTGGCTTGAACGAAACATGGCCGTTATTTACCTATAAATGAGGTTCCACCACAATCTTGTGTAAAGCAGCATCAGACTTTCTGTTGTATAACTTGTATCACGCCATGTTTGCTCTCTCATTGCATTCCAACATGATGCCCTGTATACCAGTGTGCAAAGAGATGAGAAGCTAAACGTATGGAGGACCAAAACTGGCATAATAAGAAATAAAAGCATAAATATGTATTTAGTTTTTCCTTGTCCTTACACTTTTGTTGTCATCAAGAAATGTATGTTTTGTTTTTCCTTTCCTTTATATGTGCTGTCAGAATTATATTAAAAAATGTATATTAATTTAACTTTTCCTTACACGTGTGTTTTTAGCAAGAAATGTATATATTTTCTTTTTCATTTCCTCTAAACATGCGTTTTTGTCAAGAAAAGTAGATATTTAGTTTCATAAAAGCCCTCGTTCTTTTGTCGTTGCCTCCTCTCCTTTTTCTACGTGTCCTCTTTCTGCTTCTCCGTGTGCATCGCTATGGTAATGAGGAGAGCCGCCTTCTATGTCCAGCTCCTACTATTGGTCAATAGAGCTTTGGAACCAACGTCACTGTGTCAGACGTTGTGGGGCGTTTAGGTCCAGTCGCTCGGTGCCATCTTTACAGGCCACAGACCAAAACAAACTTTATCCCGGTGGTTTTGTTGTGTTACTGACTGCAGCGCAGTTGTTTTCAAGTTGGATACTGGATATTCCAATATCTGCGGAGCAAGCGGCGTTTAGCTCAAGGTTGATCCGATTTATGAACGCTAATTTCTGCCAGCCGTTCTCCTGCTCCCTCCTCAGCGCTCAGAGGTTCACTTAGGGACTACCAACAAATTTCTGAACCAAACACTCCTAAGAAACAAATGTTAATAAATGTCTTGTGACCAACTGATACAAAAAAGTGGCAATTCATGCTTTTACATGAGACACACTACCCTCTATTAAAACATCAAGTCATATTCAATAGTTGAAATAACTTTAATGTTAAATAATATGTTTTCTTCAATAGACTAGAGAGTTGATGTAAACTCATTTTCCCCATTTTAGATGGTTTTATATTTCTTACGTTATTTTATATTGAAAAAAATATGATTGGTGTTTAATAGCTCACGTCATCTGACCCACTGACAGGGAATAAAAGGGGTCAAATTGAATAAAAATACATGTGCGTCATATATACAGTTTAGTACAACAATTACACACTGATTTTTAGTCAATGGGGCACACAATATGGAAGCTATTGAAGCTATTGCATCAATGTGCCGGCATGATGGGGGGAACTGGTTAACACTCCTGTGTTTATTGAATTTGCCTGCAATGACTTTCTAAATCCAGCAGATGTCACTATAAGTGACAAAGCAACACAGTCTCAGCACAGTGTCGACACAGTTTGGGAAATGTGCCACACACCCAGTGAGGCCTCATCTGCCCATCACTACTTGATTCTTTCATACATGGTTGAGAAATCCTTTAATCACCATTCACCTGTGCAAAACGCCTGGTTGGACCTAGCTCTGCCTCTGAGGCGCGGCTCCTCCTCAGAAACATAGACGCTTCCGAGCATTCCGCCTCACAGAGTAGCCCTCCTCTGTGACTTCCCCACTCAACTACTTCAGATTCTCCATCATTAATTCTTCTTATAGGAGCTACTTCTCAGTGCAAAGCATTGTTCAAATGTTGATACAGGAAGACTGTTATAGTAACTTCCTGAAGGTGGAGTTTCAAAAAGAGCAGGAGTTTTTAAAGAGACAGTGGCCCAATTTCAAGGTATTAAATTACAAAGTCAAATTTCTTTCAAGCCATTTTTGATATTGTCATGATGTTTGTTGTTGAAGGTAGACCCAAATGCGGAGAAGAGAGGCAGCTACTGACTTCTTAGATGATTTAATGATGAATGGTAGAAATAATGATGGACACTTACAAAAATCCAAAATCCAAGGTAGGAATAAAAGTAAATCCAAAAGAACATCAAATCTGGAGGCACAAGGAGAAAACAGGGAAGCACAGAGGACTGAGGTACGTGAATATGAGGATCTAATGAGGAATGGAAGTGAATGAGAGGCTAAAATACTGGGAGGTAGAAAGCTAGACAAAACCAGGGCTGATGAGCTTAATTGATTGCAGGTGAGAGTGATATGCAGGAGCTAACTGAGGGGCAGGGAGAAAATGGCAGAGAAACTACAAGGATCTACAGGGGAACATAAAAGAGTGATAGAAGTAACAAGTGAGCTTGGAATAAATCTAATACTAAGAGACACTAAGATAGAAACAGAAAAATAACTAGAAAGCAAAACGAACATGAGGGGAAAACTCAGGAAACCCGAAATAGAAATAAGGCAGATCTAAGGAAAATAGAGCTAGAGTAACTAGAAGATCTAAACCAGTGGTTCTTAACCTTTTTTGAGGTACCAAGCACACCAGTTTCATATGCGCACTCCCTGAACCCTTCTGTAGTGATTAATAAAATATGATGTTTTTCCTCCAAATTCAAGACAATCGGGGTGCCGCCAACTAGAGTCGTTGGGTCACCCCAGGATCACTAAGTCTTCTTAAAAGGTAGAGTCTCTGAGATCAGTTCTTCAAAATATAGTCGGTGTTTTCAGCAAAGTTGAGCTGACTGTCCAGGAACGACCCAAATGTGCCACAGTTTCAGCAGGTTGGCCATCGAGAGAAACTGGAACCACTTTAAGGTCTTATTTAGATCATTTAATTAGCTCTACATTCTTAAGAGAATGAAAAATTAATAATAAATAATAAAGACTTTGTGGTATTCTGATTTAGTAATGCAATTATATTAGTTGTGTTACCACCCCCACGCCACTAGAGGCAGTACAAACCCCGAAAAGATGCAACTAAGGAGCAGATATGACGTCAGACAACATCCGTTTTGACTCGATCCCGTGTATCTTTAGTGGTGTGTGTAGTTAAGGCTGTTTCTGGACTCTAAAGCAGCTGCCACAAATATGATTTGAAGATATATCACTATTTGCAAACAGTTTTTCTTCATCAGCATAATCTAAACTGGACAAATTTCTCGCTCATTGATACCAGTTTGTCTACGAAGGAACGTGTTTTGTTTTTTTCTAGCTGTTAGTTGATATGCTAGGATAGCAATAGTAATTTGTTAGCTGACTAACATTACGTAGCCTTTCTGTTTTGGAAATAAAATGTATTTAGGCTCTAATCTTAATCAGATTTTTATAGTATAGACTGGGGTTGCCACCTCTCACGTAAAATGCATGATCGTATTAAACCCTCCTCATTTACGCTAGTTTCACCACCTGCTACATTACCTGTACCTACAAGTCCAAAACTTGACAGTTATGCCAAACACCCACTGCTCCATCACGACCTGAGAAGTTAAA
>NW_015112705.1:87687-105229 GCF_001443285.1 Poecilia latipinna | reverse complement strand
GGGTTCGATCGAACCCAGGTTAAGAACCACTGCTCTAGATGGATGGTCACCCATAGCAACAGTGATAAAGTTTGTAGCTTGAATTTACATTCAAATGTTGGTGTCCAAAACTTTAAGCCACGTGAACCAAAGCTGCTCAGATTAAAACAGTTGAAGGCCACAAAAAACAGATTTATGCGTTTGTTTTCCCACCATGATTCGTCTGAATAGCGCTTCTTCTCCTTCTCCGTCTGCTGCCTTCACACTGCGATGTGCTCAGTATGAATCTGTGTTTCACAGCGTGACAAATGGATGTGCAGTTCAGGAACATATGAATAGTGTCAGCTACTGAGTCTGGTTGACTCTCCTTAAAGTCACATTACGCCCACAAGAGTGAAAAGCCTAATTCTGTCCGACACCGAGCGAACAATTCATGTTCTGAAAAAAAAAAAAAAAAATTCTAAATAAATCGCAGGTCCTTTGTGACAGAAATGCTGTTGGTTCATTTTTAGGTTCATCCCGTAGCATCAAGCAGCACCGTGGTGAGCAGATGTTAATCAGGACGTAGAAACTGAGCAGTGGAGAAGTCAAGAGCTCATCTGATCAGGTGAAGCACATGGAGGTGATGAGGCAGCGCAGGTGAAGATTGCTGGTCTAAAGAAGCTAAAATGAAAGAAGAGAACAAACCCTTGAGCCGCAGGCAGGCAACGCAGATTCCTCTTTCTGGTTAAATATTAGAGCCTGTTCGTAAACTGGATTACTGAAACTTGTATCATCTGACATCCAAGTCCATATCTTTAGCCCTCCATAGACAGCTACAAAATAAAAATCCAAACAAGATGAAAAGGAGTTAGATTTCTATGTGATCCCACATCAATAACTACAAAATGGTTCATTCACCATACGTTTGACTGCCTGGTTAAATATTTAGAGTGTCACCTTTTAAAAAAATATACTAAGCTTCTGCATCTGGTCCACATGGGTTGAAGAAATGCATTTAAAGGGGCAGCATTATGTATTTTCCCAGACACTTAGAACGCTTTCATAGCACAATCAAGTATCTGTTTTATCTTCAGGTGTTATAAAAATATATGTGTGCATCAAGTATGACTTGAAAGAAATTGTTCTTTGTAATTTAACGCCTTGAAAGATGGCCTCTGTCTCTTTAAGAAACTCCTCTTTCTGCAGGCTCCTCTATTAACCCTTTAACATTTTTACCAGTTTTACACTAAGAAGTAGCTCCGAAAATTAGCTCAGAAGACGCACAGTTTGCTAATTGCTGCTGGCTAGTCTGGAGGAACTGAGTCGGGGTGTTTGCTCTTTGAGGCGGAAGCTTGAAAACTCAGAGGGGGAGCTTCGTCCTCGAAGGCGGAGCTAGGTCCACGGGAGATTAAAGGATTTCTCAAACATGTGTGAAAGAATCAAGGCAACACTCGAGGTTTGTTTTCGATGAGGGAATGACATTTTAACATGATGTAAAGCTGAAAAAAGTCAATTTTACATGACACTTCCTCTGAACCAGAAACTCTTGGTGTCCTTCCACCACAGCTCCATTAAATCCTGACAAACTGTTTCTGTGTGCAGTTCTCCAGAGGATCATCTCTGCGACCCAGAACAGTTCTGGCCTCCCTCTTCTGAGCAGCCATTGCAGTTCCTTCTGTTTGGGGGAGAAAAAAAAAACCTAAAACTTTCTACGAGATTCATCTGACGCTGAACTTTCTGTGTTTGAACGGTTTCCCTGGAGCAGACGGTTCAGAGCCATTAAAGCCAGAACAAACAGACTCAAGAAGCAGCTTTTATCCCAGCGCCAGCGCTGATAGGGGAAGAAACAATGAACACACACAATTTCTGAGAAAGTAAGTAACACAAATTTGGGATTATGTTGATCTGATCGGAGTGACTGTTGTTTTGAGGGAATTTATTTTTGTCCTTTTTAACGAATTCATGCTGCTGCCTTTTTTCAAAAAAACATCTTTTTTGCTCCAAACAATTTAAATATTGCATGATTTTATTTTGGTGGTAACGCAGTAGAAAAGTGTACATTAACAAAGACAATTATTTGCAAAAAATACACAAGTACTCACGAAAAACATATTTTTAACTGACCTTATGTTTAAAACTACCAAAACTAAAGGACTATATGAGGTCGAGCCAAAATGCCGAAGTCAAGTTCAAGAGGACAGGATGGAAAGTTTTGAGGACCAATTTCCCAAGGCCCTAAGGAAGTATTTACTGTTGGACCAACATGACAAAACAACAAAAACTCAATTAGTACGGAAAGGAGCGAGTACTTTTACACAGTGCGCTAATTAGTTATACCAAAATCAAGTAGTTCTTACCTTCACTTGTTATATAAAAGCTGGATATATCAAATACGACTTAAAAGAAACTGACTGTGATTATGTACATGGAAATTGGGCCTCTGTCTCTTTAAGAAATTGTTTCTCTTTCTGAAACTCTGCCTTCAGGAAGCCATCACAATCAGATTGCTCCCAGCTAGTCTGAAGGAGTTCAGTGAGGTGGAAGCTCTGAATTTTGGAAACTGTGGCTCAGAGGAGGAGCTTCATCCTCGAAGGCGGAGCTAGGTCCACCCCGGTGTTTTGACCTGCTGAATGGTTGCCATGGGAGATTAAAGGATTTCTAAAACATGACTAAAGAATCAAAGCAACACTCCAGGTTTGTTTTTTCAGGGAATAACATTATAACATGATATAACACTCAAAAAAGTCAATTTTACATGTTACTGCCCCTTTAAGTAAACCAGAACTGGCAAATTGTTTGATAATAGAAACAATACCAGAGGTTTTTCTCTCTGGAAATGAGCTTTTGCAATTTTTGCACTCTTTATCGCTTGTCTTTTTTTCTAAAGTAGTCGAGTTTCAAATGAACAATTACAGAAAATAAGATACTGTGAGATTGTGACTCTTTTCTTGAGTAAATATCTCACTTTCTAGCTCCAAATGAACTAATTTTGACGTTCCAGTGAACACACATAAAGAAAAAAGTACACATTCAATCCTTTTATATATAAAAACAAAAACATCGTTAATGCAAAGATGTCACCGCATCTTTCCACACAGCTGTGCAAAACCTACGTCTGAATTCATAGCTCAGGACAGAGCAGGAGAGCTTCCATCAAAATCAAATCTCCTTTAAGTTCTATCCATCTCTTTTTTTTTCCTTCTTCTTCCCCCCTCTCCCCCCCCGGTTTCTCATTCTGTCAGAGGTGGTATTGAAGGAGCCAGATAATGGATTCTGCGGCAGCTTACTGTGATAAAGAGGAAACACAGCTGAGTCATGTGCTCTTATCAGCCACGTTCGACGTTCAGAGCAGATCGTCTCGCCGCAACAAGAGAAAGCCCCCATTGTCTCTTTCTCCCCCGTCTGAAAGCAAATTCTGATCTCGAAGGTCCAGAATGGGTTAACTGGGACAATCTCGAAACAATATTCCCCTTTTTTCTCAACAAATGAGAATCAGAACGAAGTTTTAGTAGCTCTCCTCCGCCGGCCTTTCATCCAGACGTTATGGAAGAGTCGAGTTTTTCTGAATGCCTTTAAAAAAAGAAGAAGAAAGAAACGGGGGGAAAACGTGACCGGGTCTCGCTAGGGCAGGCCGAAATTATAGCAAATCGTTCGTAAAATTAAAACTGTGACAATGCGGCAAACACAATTTAATTCTGTGTCAGGGCCATTAAACTGTGTCTCTCCGCTGAAAGAGCCGGGTTTGTTTTTAATCGATCATTGCAGGTGCAAAAAAAAACAATAAAACAAAAAGAAAACAAAGAGAGGCAGCGATGCTTAGGAAGACAAAAGCAAAAACACACAAATTGAGTTTTCTGTTTGCTTCTGCAATTAAACATTTGGGCTTCTGATTAACACTTTTCAATTTGCTCCGACTGCAGCTGCTCGTGTGTCCGTCACAACGTCGGGTTTGTAATCCATAATTATTGAGTCAAAAAAAAAAAAAAACAGGGGGTATATTACAGCGTGAAGTGAGACTCTGTCTGCAAACCATAAATCTCTACGGCGGCTCACAGCCTGATTTAAATGTCACATGTCTCGATAGTTACGGATCTGTGGCCATCACACCCCACAGCGGCTAAATTCCTGGAAAAGCTGCTCATCAAAACCACGTTAAAGCCGGGGATACTTTGGTTCTCACAGATTATCAAAAAACAGGCCGGCTGCATCAAGTGCCTCGAAATGTGATGTCGGATGCAAAAAGGAAATTATCCCTCGAGTCAGTTTTCATTTATTTATTTAACCTTTATTTGCATCCACAGTTTGTAGCTTTTATTTTGGAAAGAAAAGTTTTTTACATAATAGTTAAGACAGAAAATCTGTGAAAAGATCAATCTCCTCTAAGTCCTCCCTGAGCTTCTGTTGCCGTCTGAAGAATCTGGTCAGAAACAGGCAATCAGAGCCAGGAGGCGGGTCTTAACGCTGTCAATCAACCCCATGTACTCGCTGACAAATGTGCGAATGGCGGAGAAACAACTTAGTTACAGAAAGACCATTTACGTGACTAGCATGAGCATTCGCAACAGGCTATGCTAGCTGCAGCGTAGGACAGGGTGTGAGCAGCACCAAATGGAGGTTGATTAACAACACAAAGACCCTGCTCCTGGCTGTGATTGGTTGTTTGTAGTCAACACTCGAGAAGTTCGAGGAGCTTGATTTTTTCTTTCACAGATTATCTGTCTCATACTGCACTGTCACATGTTGACAGCTTCAGCACATATTTAAAAAACATATTCTTTGTAAACGTTACATACTGCAGCTTTAACCAGGTGAATTATTAAGAAAAAAATCTGATTTACAATAACGACCTAGCAGTACATTTTCAGACAGCATCTTCTTAAGAATATCTTTCTAAGTTCCTATTAAAATCCAGCCTGTCTCTTTAAGAAGCTCCTGCTCCACCTTCAGGAAGTCATCACAACATGGCTCCTCTTTTAACCCTTTAACGTTTTTTATTTTATTTTTTTTACCAGCGTTCTAGGGCCACACGTATTTTCTGCTGCTATTTTGTGTTTGGCAGCTGCAGAGTTACCACAGATCTAATACTCGCTTACTTACAGAACAAGGAACATGGAGGATTTGTGGTGAACCCTTAAATATTTAATAAATTCCCAAAGCTGACCCAGCTTTCTGTACTGATTAGAGCCATCATGCTGAGTATAGAGGGCACTTAATACCGTTTGAGCTGTACAGCTCGCTATGTTCAGCATATTCCTTACGCACACACACACACACACACACACACATTCATACATTCTCTTGACAGCCGTCCTTACAATCTCCAGAGGTTGTACACACACATACACACACACACTTAGATTCAGCAGTTCAATAAAGGATTTTTTTTTTTGTCCAACTATGATAAGAATCTGGTGAAGGTCGTGAGAGGGATCTCATTCCTAGCAGAGATGAGCCTGCAGATAGCGTCAGCCCTGTGGGCAGATTAGTCCAGTCTGATTCCAGTGCCGCTTCAGTTGGCCCAGTGGTGTCATAGCCACAGTACCGATGCTATCGCGCCCAGCCTGCCAGTGATGACCCTCCAAGTCCATTAAAGATTCCATTTAAGTCAGCGCATGTACGGGAAGAGGGCAGGCACCCCGTTGTGTGTGTGTGTGTGTATATGTCGGTAGGCTTCTGATTTTATCTGTGCTGGAGATCACAAGACTTTTTAAAACTCAACTAAAAGTTGTCAAAGTGCCCTGAATTGTTCTGACGCAGAGGAGGAATAACAAAAATAGTCATCTTTTTTTTATTATTATTATCTTTACATCATGTTATGAAGCTAGTCCTTAATCAAAACCATACCTGGAGTGTTGCTGTGATTATTTCATCCGTGTTTGAGAAATTTTTTAATCACAACCATTCAGCTGTACAAAACGCCTGGGTGGACATAGCTCCGCCTCCGAGAAGGAAGCTCCTCCTCAGACCTACAGTTTCCAAGCTGTCAAGGCTGACTCCCCCACTCAGCTCCTTCCGACTAGCCAGCCGCAATTAGCAAACACCTGGTGGAACCGAGCATTTGCTGAGCTCATTATAGGAGCTGCTTCTCAGTGAAACACTGGTATAAACGTTGTTAAAGGGTTAATAGAAAAGCCATGTTGTGCCGGCTTCCTGAAGGCGGAGTTTCAGAAAGAGTAGGAGTTCCTTAAAGAGACAGAGGTCCAATTTCAAGGCGTTAAATCAGGAACTACATTTTTTTTAAATCATATTTGTTATACATATTTTATATAGAACTTATTTTTATAACAACTGAAGGTAACATGGTTACTTCACTTTGCTATAAATTGACACAACAGGCCTGGAAAATACATCATATACCGCCCCTTTAAGGTCAGAATTATTAAAATGGTGGAAACATTCTAGTGCCAGCAGTCACTGCATCCATTACTGTAGACTTTCCTGATTAAAATTGCATTCCTTTTTTATTTACTTTGACATAAAGCCTGAAAAAGTCGTGCTTGAGAACATGACTTATTTCATTCAGACAAACGTGACAAAAAGCCAAGGCAATAAATGAAATGGTGGCTAGACGTTGTTCATTAGAAATGTTGCAACAGAAAAAGATCGGTTTCAACAAAAAAACTCAGCTCTCTCTCTCTCTCTCTCTCTCTCTCATGCCTCGTCAGTAATCAGACCGCATTCATCAGCCCAGTGGGCATTGATGTTCAGAATGGGTGGAAAAAAATGCTTCAATTAAAAACAAGTGTTATGAAAAGACGTATGTAATATATAGGGTATATATTTTGATCCTTTAGACAACCTTGGAAAAAGTATTACAGGTGTTTGTGGAACATACCGCTTGGATGGGTTTTCTGGTTTTAATAAGTTTATACTTTTATTCAGAGGAGTCCTTTAGTTCTGGCTGGTTTATGCTTTTCTCTTTTCATCTCTATGTAAGCATGTTAGCAGTTAGGCTAAGCATTGACTGCCAATCAGAGCACAAAATGAAAAAAAGACATCAGAAGAGCAACAATCGCAACATTTTTTGCAACAGTGTTTGCGTCTGACAAAATGAATCGATACAAGTACGTTGCGGTTGCTCAAGGTCACTGCAGCAGCTTGGCTTAGCAACCATTCACAAAAGACATATAATTCATAAATTACTTAAAATACCCAGTAGAAGGAAACGGTTCCAATAATGATAATTTACAGAAAATGGCATAATGGGCATAGCTAGGAATGTTCCCACGCCAGTTGTACCTTTTTTTTTCTCTTTCTTTGAGAACCTTTCCTCTCAGACATTAAACTTTTGAGTCAAGGCCACCTTTCCCTATCCTTAAGATGGCTGAAAGCCGCTTTGATCTTTCCACCTCTTTAATTACCATTAGCTTAAATCTAAAGGAGGAACTGCATAGCGTTTATCCAACATGAGGCTGATCTGCTGCAGCAATGTTATTAGCTCCTCTCAACCTCTTAATTAAAAAAAAAAAAAAACAGTATCCCTTAAAGAAATAGAACTATGTCTTACTAGGGTGATAATAAGGAATTACGTTTTTGTGTTGAATAGTAATAATTAGGAAAAACATGGCGTTATCTCTGAAGTTTTAATTAATATTACTGAGATTTTTTTCTCTCAGTGATGTAATAATGAAAGGGGAAAAAACTTCATTTGATTAAATCGGAAAACCCTTAGAATTTCAAAAGCAGCTGATAAATCAGTGTGCCTCTTTCGTAGTTATTCATTTTTATATGCCCAGTTTTTCCTTTCAAGCTGTGAATAACTAAAGAAACATGTAAACATGTGACAGTCTGACGTAATTAGCTGCTAAAGAAAAGCGTGTGCTCGTAGTTACAGACTTCTGAAACAGGAAAGTGACCCTGAAAGCAACTTTAATTAGGCTTTTGAATCTTGGTGCATTTGTGTTTACAGCAGCTGAGAACAATTATACAATCTGTTGTTAATGCCGTATTTACTCAATGTCAGAGAGCCATTATTTTTGCTGTCCTCAGAGAACCAGGTCACTTTTATTTCTTTAGAACAAGGAAAGTTAATTTTCTTCAGACAACATGGAATCTTAAAGAAATACGGCGCGATGTCTCAAAAAAATGTCTGTGGTGCAAAAACGTTCCATGACGTTACACCATTCAATACGGTTCAATTCAGCGATGAAAGTTGTTTGACAACAAAAGCTGTAACTGGTGGCATAAATGTTAAAGTATTGTAGATTTTCTCTAATTCACAGTGTTTAAATAGTAGCCATAGGAACCTACTCATTTAATAAATAATTCTCTTACAATCTGTAGGATAAAAAAAATGGTTTTACAAACCATTCATAAACTTCAGAATGGACAAGGAAACGGTGGGGTTCATTAAAATGTGGCACAGACACATTTTGGTCCATAATTCTTCAACAAGTCTAAGACTCCAGAAACAAAACGTTAGCTTTTTTTTTTTTATCAACTCCAAAACCAGTTTTAATGTCTTTAGGATCGTCGTCCACCGTTATGATGTTCAGCCATTGTTTACATGTGGATTTACCGCGTCTCACTTCTGCTGGTTCAGAATTATGATGCACGTCTCGCGTCAGCAACTTAAAATGAGACATGACCGCTCTGACTGCAAACGTTTAGCAAACAATCAGATACGTATCCGATTTAGTCCCACATTTGGAAGTGACGCAAATTATTATTTTTGGTGGTGAAAAAAATCTAAATTTGTCCATTCAGACTGCTGTGAAAAGATCAGATATAGGTTGCTTATGGGTCGCGTTCACCTGCATTGTGAACGTAACCTCGGTTGCCGTCCCAACGATCTTGTTTTCATCTTTGCTTGTGATTTAAGTGGCCTTTATTCAGTTATCACACAGTAAACCTCGCCGTACTGGAGTAACAGCAGTCGCATAAGGAGCGTCTACTCCACCACTATGTCACTTCAAAACCTAAACTAACTTCACCGTGTACATTAACACTGGTGTTAAAGCATGTCCAGTTTATGATAGCCTTGGAGGTTTCTGGGTTGTTCCTAAGAATCTGAGCGCATTTCTTTCCATCTCACAGGGACAAGTTAGGCCAGATAATTGAAACATGATGAACAGTGATCCCTAACAGATGTCAAAACTGGTTTGCTATGGATAAATCAAGCTAACATTAAGCAAAGCTACATATCGTCACCTTCCTAAAATAATGGCCTAAGTCGTTTTTTGGCAAACGTGGTTACCCAAAAAACGACTTAGGCCATTATTTTAGGAAGGTGATGATATGTTGCATTAGTATCACAACCTGAAACAGAAATTGAAATAAAGAACTCAAATAGATCATTAAAAGCTACAAATGAATGTGTCTATCAAGCCGATGACGAGTGGATGTAAAATCCTAGATTTACATTTCAAAGTAAAACTTAATCTGTATAAATCTTGTTTACAATCTGCATCATAATGAAAAAGGCATTTTTATGTATATCAACAAATAAATTGTAGAATTAAAACCATTTTTCCTGTCAGACATACAGGTTTCAGCAAGCACAGCTTTTCCTCGCTCCTGTATGAGACGTAACCTTCACAAGCAAAGCTGCTTTCAAAGGTCATTTTGTTGAAAACGTGATACTTTCTTAATTCTTTATTTCTGTGGGTTTTTCCTCTTTCGGTGAAACTTTTCCATTTCGAATAAAAAAGGAGTCTTATATGTTTCTCCCTGAAGGGCGTACGACCTCTGAACGCATCTCACACCAACCGGAGTTGGTGGCGAAAACAAACCTCTCACAAAGCGCTTCGTTATGAAAACCATCGTGCTTTATGAACACGTGCATCAACAGCGAGCAAGACTCTAGTGCAGTTTCATTTCTGAAGACTGAAAAAAAAATAAATAAATAAGCAAATGCAGAACGCAATTATCCGTTGTCCAACTGCGCCTGGTGAACGCCACTCCCAGACGTCTCTCTCATAACACGCATGCTCCGATTTATCTATCAAACGGAACCCGCGTGTATTCCGCTAATTCGCACGTAATTGGGCTTAAGCAGCGTAAGCCCCACAGTCTAACAATGCCCACTGAGCATTATTAACGAGATCTCACCTAATGTGCCAACATCTTCAGTAATGTCAACCTTGCAAATGACAGACAGGGTAAAAGTTTCCCCTGCTGTTTTACTGTGGTAATGTTCTCAGATGAGCAGAACTGCCTGTTCAGCTTTAAATAGTCTCCTTTTTTTTCTTTCTCTCTCTCTCTTTCTGCCTCTCTCTGTTCTGCGGTGGTGATGCAAACCATACCAGTGAGCAACTTGTGAGATTCAAAACATTGTGTCTGTGATGTGTGCTCCAATGTTTTCACTTATTAGACACCGTTTCCAGGGTAACGTAAGCCGAGGAGCTGAATTATTGACTTTTGCGTGAGAACACCGTGCGGATCTGCAAAACACAAACGCAAACACACAAAAGACAACATTTACTTTGATTGTTGTTGGTTGTTTTTTTTTTTTTCTTCACTTCAAATAATTTTCAGGTATGTAAGAGTTGAAACTCGGTGCAGAGTGTGCTTGTACAACATTTTCCCTCTGAGGCGACGGAATGATTTGGAAAAGTAACTTCACACCTTGAACTTTTCACACGTTTTGTCACGTCGCAGACACAAACTTTCAGCTTTATGTGACAGACGAACACAAAGCGGTGTGTAATTGTGAAGTTCAAACAGATTCCACTTACCCTTCGATGAGTGCAAAGAAGAAAACCATCAGAAGTTTCTCTATTTCCAGTGTTCATCTAGTCTGTTGGGGCGCACAGCAAACACAACCAAAAACCTGTTGGCCGACACACAAAAGGCAACAAGAATTAGAAAACTAACACTGCGTATCAACCCAAAAGAACATCATCATGCTGTGGTGAGTCTTTCCTCCAATGGGGAAATGAAGGAGTTGATAGGAAGATCTCTTGGTGAAGAGAACCAGTCAAAGTTTGAGAATTGTGAAAAACGATTGACTGCTGCCTCAGTTATGGTCCATGACTGATACGATTAAAAAGAATCACATTTTAACATCATGCATTAGCACAAATATTGTAAATGACCTGGGGCTGGGAATCGAACCAGGGACCACTGTGTTACGGACTTTAGCTGACTTGTGGCGACCCAAAGCAAACGTTGCTCTCTACTGTAAAGTCATTAACTCATTCCTGTGTAAAGCAACCTTTAGTATTTCCTGTTTCTTCCTATAGGCTAGTTCAAAGTGGCAATCTGTGAAGAATCTTAAACCCAACAAACTGGAACAAAATGTCTGACTCCATGTATGGCTTAAACTGCTCAATATCTTTCCAGTTAGCAGAAGTTCAACACTTGGTCTTAGGAAAGCTGCTTTGAACGTGCAGCAGCTGCAACAGCAACCAAAGCTGAATGAAAGCGACACCTTGCTGAAGAGTTTCAGTCTCGAAGGCGTTCACTGACTCTACAGATGTTCCCAAAAGCCAGGTGTCAATTTTGGGGTCCTTTAATTCCCTTGGGTCAGTCAACTTCTGGATGCCGTACAGCAGAACTGCTAAAGTTTCTGGACATGGATGAATCGATTGGTCTGGAGCTTGATTTAGCTCTGAAGGAGGAAAGCTTAATGTAAATAATCCACTGATCTATTTAATTGGATTCTGAGTCAGCAAGCGGGTTCAGCTGGACTCTAATCAGAAAAGCACAGAGCATCCCGGTCCTTTGTTAGACTCACAGTGAAGCCCATGTATTGCCCCATATGGTATACGGAACGACAAAATAAGAAGCACATGCTCTTTGTTGACAAGAATTAATGATGTTCTTTCATTTTTTCTTTCTTTTTTTTTTTGTCCGTCCCCTTAAAATACTGTGGAGTCCTGACAAGGCAACATCTTGTGCACTAAACTGTGAACTGAGCTACACAGTTGCAGCTGACGTTGCACATTAGGAGAGAAGGAGAGAATGAACCTGGACTGTGGCTTCTAATAAAGGGGACAAAAAAAAAAACATTACGAAATGCAAGGACGAACAACGTATGGCTCCCAGCCGGGCAAACTGCACGTCCGACTCCGACTGCGTTCTTCAGACGGGAAGGTAGGGAACGGGTCAGAGCAAGTGTTGATCAGCAGAATTCGAATGTAAGCTAGCGGAGGTAAACTACTGTGTTTGCAGATGCACGCTGGATCTGTCATTTAGTTACATTGACAGAAAAGAAAACAACATCCACCGAAGTCCCTCACGCGTGACGCATACTCACACTTTCCCTCGCATTCATCATCCTGTCAGCGTTCAAATCCAGTACATTTATCATTAATAAATTAGCTCGCGATGGTGATGAGTAGACGGGCTGAGGGCCACGCGCCCATCCATGTGTGGTCTATGGATTTTTTTTTTACTTTTATTTTTTTATTAATTATTTACTGGAGAATGGAAAAAGACAGGAGGACGGATTGGAACGAGTGTGTTTTTCTGATTTTGTGTTTTGTTCAATCAACAGGAGCCGCGTTCTCTGAGGGACACGGCTGACATTTTGAGAACAGCTGGCGGGACTCATTTCGTCTTGCGGTGCAGACGCGTTTATCCTGGAGGTTGTTGGCGCCATGGCGGCCATCTGAGGAGGTGAGACCAATGAAGGGCCTGATCAAAATTGTGTATCAGGCCCTTCATTGGTCTCATATTATATCACAATTTAAATCGGGATATGAGAAGAACATTGACTGTGATGAATTTTCTTCATGAATCACCGTGGTTGTTATTATGTGACATTAACGAGGATGTTTAGACTCTTGGTTTATAAAAGACCAATGTCAAGTGAAGTTTGAACATTATTTTCACCAAGGGGTTGTTGGGGCATCCTTTATTTGTCTGTATTTTCCATTCCAGGACCCAAACCTTTGCTTTTTAAATCTCATCACAGTATTGAGTATCTCTGGTAAGGCTTTTTCTATTTGTGGGAATTTCTACCTACTCTTACAGAATACCGCTGCATTTACTTGTCCTTATGTGGAATATTTATAGAACAGGTCTTTAGTGTATAAAGTAAGGCTAGGACTTTTAAAATTATAACACAATTTCCTCACTTTTTTTTCTGACTGGAACCTTTATATTTGTATGTTTCAGGTATTTCCCTTAAATCTGACGCACAAGGGAAATCCGCGAACAGCGATGGACGACAAAGCCACTTCTCTCAGCCCGCTGGAGGTAAACTTTTGCTTCAAAAACAATCTGGAGATACGCTAACAAGACTATTGTATTCAAGTTGTGCTAAAAGGAGTTAGCCTATCAGCGAAGCTAATCAAGTATAAAATAGCATCTCAATGCAAAAAATGTAGTGTTGGGGAAGAGACGTCCCTAATGTTAGCATCTAGAGTCAACATTTCTAAATAAGTTCCACGAATGATGAGTTCTTGTAAAACAATCTGATGGTTAAATAACCTGAATAACATTAGAAACAACAACTTTCTTTATTACTGAGCTCATATGTCGGTTTATTCTATCATTTATGGTGTTTGAATTGAAAATGTTGCTTATTTTGTGGATATATAGCTTTGTTATTTAATCGGATCCCATCACTAACAGACAGTGAAATCTGCTTCTTGACAACTATAGACAGCAGAAGTCCTCTCTCTGACATATAGTCAACTCGCAAATGGTAACAACTTTAAAATTTGACATATTTTTAATGAATCCATTTATTACTGACTACACTCATCCTACTTTTTAAAATAATACGAAACTAAATTAGACAGTCGTAAACTTTGCAGATTTGGCAAACGAATTGTAGTCCTAATGCAAATTTTACGAAGTCCATTGCAACACATTCTTCTGCCAGTGAATCACCAGCTGCTAATGACTTACTAAGACATAAACAAAGCCACAAAACAACGTGACTGATAGAGAATAATAATGGCACTATCTTTTCACCAGTTCCAAAAACTGCGCTTCACGTATGCATTCGCCAACCTCTATTACCCTATAAGATGGAAAGAGCTCAAGGGAGAGGGAGAGATCCAGAGCTGCGTACGACAGCGTTTTGACAGAGGACGCTCGCCGCATTCCGGAGGGAGTCATTATTTATGCATTAGCGATGTGAAACTAATTGCATTCATCACCAGCTCACGGGAGCCCACAGAGCTGACATGCATTTTCACTTTGACATACAGTCATTTACATGTACCTGCCAAGTGTCCAACAAAACACACGCACAGGGGGGAAAAAATGGACCTGGGGGAGTTAAGGTGTTTGAAATGAAATTCCAGAACTCTGCTTGCAGAGAGTTTATTAGTGCGGTAACACTTTGCGCATTGAGCTTTCGGGGATTAAGGAATAAAAGCAAAAGATTTACAGCCATTCATCAAAAATAAATTGCATTACACAGCCCTAATGCCCATGAACAAAAGCAATCTTGGAATGCGAACGGCGCAGGCCTGTCTCTCTCTCTCGCTGTTTATCGTCGAGCTGTTGCGTTGGCCTTCGCAGGCGGCGGAACGTCAGCGCCGAGGTGGAAGCAGTCGCCGCTCGTTTCGCTCAAACCACGTTAAAAAAAACAGCAAATTATTATTACAGTGGCGATTTTTGGCAAAGTCGGTTATCGCAAAGGCTTGGCAGACGGGCGAGCGCTTTGCTGGAGCCTTATATCTCCTCCAAACTAGTGGCCCAGAGCTTCATCTGGGCTGTGGACCGTGTCTGGCAGAGCGTGTTGGAAACAGGAAGGGAAAAAATAGAAAAAAAAAACAAGACAAAAAAAAAAAGAAAAGGAGAGACAATGGGATGAAATGTGTTGGCACCAGACGGGGAGCAAGTTTGGCTCAGAGTTTCGTCCCCCTCTGTTCTGCTCTCGGCTTCAGCACCCACCTCCTTCCCTCTGTCATCCCACTTGTTCCTCTCTCCTCATTTCTTTTCTCTTCTTTTTTTTAACCCCCTTGATGACATGTCTCCTCTTTCGCTGCAGCACAATCTAATCTGAGCAGTTTTAGCGCCCTACGATTGGCTAAAGAGCGTCGGTGCTCTCCCTCCCCAGTACTTTGTAGCTACAAGCAGTCTGCTCAGCTGGAGTTGGACTTTGATCCCTTTAGAGGTTGGAGCTGTCTGGGTTCACCTCAGCAGGCTGCGAGGGCCCCGGGACGAGCAGATCATTTCTATATTGGCTCTTTTAAAAATAAAAAATAAAAAAAAAAAGCCAAACCTGCACATCAACATTTTTAGCACTGCCACTTTCAGAGGGGTGTTCGTTTGACATGAGCTATAATCTAACACTACCTGACACTTGGTGGCAGGATGGGGCCGGGGACTGTGTGTGTATGTGTGTGTATGTGTGTGTGTGTGGATAGAGAGGGATGTAAGCCACCCCCCACAATAACAGCATCCTTTGAAGATTAGACTGACTGGGGAGCGTGGTAAATTGCTCTCTGCGTGTTGCGACGGTTTGTGGAACATTTGTCAATGACCATGTCTCCACAGTGAAATGTTAGGCCTTCTTTTTGCTGGAATGAAACAGGAAAACCTGGTCAAGCTTTCATTTCCAGAAATAGCCGGCTGGAAATGTCCCGTCTTCCAGTCATAACTAGCAGGGCTGGAGCTGACGATGATTTCAGTAATCAAGAATTCTGACGATTGTTCTGACAATTAATCGAGTAACAATCGTCACATTCTGCATGTTTTAGCTTATTAGAAACACAAACGCGCATAGATGATTAAATGTATTTTACAAATAAGAAAATAATTTGTTAAAATGCAATGACACAGCATTCTATTAGTATACGCTTGATCATTTGTAGAAAAGGATGTATCTGCATCTAAAACAATACAAACTTCAACATGTAAAAAGCTCAAATCCTTCTGCTTGAGAAAAATGGCTTTGCTAACATTGTAGCATTTGTTGCCAATGTCAAATGCTTCCAACCTTTAAACAATAATTAAGTAGAATTTGTCAAAGCAATATAGTCCAACAGTGTAATAGGCGCAATTTATATATATATATATATATATATATATATATATATANATATATATATATATATATCCGACAAAAGCTGTTTATTTACCACAATGACTTCATCATTTTCTTTCTTGTTTTTGACTGTCATATTGCACAGCTGTCCGCCTCCAGGCTAAAATTAATTTCTGTCTGTTGTCCTGCTCTTTATTATGAGGTCGTAAAACAAATCGTCGCTTAAAGAAAGATCTCTCTTTTTTTTAGTTTTTAACATACTGCTTCCTTTCCAGAAAAAAGAATAAAATTAAAAAAAATCATTCACAGAAGCTATTTTACAAATCCTAATTTGTTTTCTCGCCACTCAATAATCCGTGCGTCGGCGATAAATTCACTGAGAGCAGAGATAAAACTCCTGGAATCAATAAATCTCCCCGGTTAAAAACCAGCGAGAAGCAAAACGATGGAGCCGTTCAGAGCCAGTCGGAGCTGGGGAAGTGTTGGCTCAACTTGTGCGCGCTTCCTTTGTTTACCCCTTCAACAGGATCCAGCTAATTACAAATAATTAGTTCCACACGCTCCTTCTGAGGCTGCAAAGATCACACAGCTCCATATTAAACATTCCTTTTGATACCGGCATAATTCTGGAATGACCCGATCCGAGATCGTTCGTATGTTATGTTACTGGTGAAAGACGGGGAACGTTTTTTTGACCTCAAGATCATTTAACAAGGTAGAGTTAAAAAAATACACAATATTTAAATCGGGGACCTAAAATCACAGGTTCCATAGGATTAAATGCTCTTTTTTGTTTCAAATAGCTGATAAGCTCAGCATGAGCATGAAATCAGGACAGAACACGAACCAATTCATCCCCGGCTCCAGCGTGTTGTTAACCTCTGTGGAAAATGCGGCTTACAGGAAATAAGCTGTAATATTGCAGCAGTGCAACAGCAGCACTATCCATGCTATAAAGCGATTTCCCCCAAATCCATCCATCTATCGCTGCAGCAGGAATCCACACTTTCAATGTATTCGAGTTAAAAGCAGTTCTTTCAACCTGTTTTTTTTTTCTTTTTTTTCTTAGCTTGTGGAATAGATGCAGACACTGAAGCAGTGTTGATCTGGCCTGAGCAAAATGCATGTGGAGGAGAGGCAAAGATCTGGAGGCACGTGCAAAAAAAAAAAAAAAGCAGATTACATATGAAAATAAGCAGAGGAGTAAAAAAAAAACAGCTTGTATAGAATAGATATGGAGACGTTTGCAGGAAATCTGAAGCTGGTTAATTCAGCATGAACCATTCGGCTACTTTATTAGGCGCACCTGTTGAATTGGTTGTTAATGTCGTAAATCTCGAAGCGAGAAACTCAAATGTATTTAGGAATTTAGATATGGTGAAAGAGACTCAAATGACTGGAAAAAATTGCTTCCTGGTCTGATTAGTTTCAACTGATTTCAGATGGCGGAGTCAGAATTTGGCATTAAAGACATGAAACCACGAATCCATTTTGTTTTTCATCAACAATTCATCCCGGCGAGGTATTCTCGCACTTAGGCTATAATCACACAGAAGGCAAATGTTACCCAAATCCGCTTATTTTGCCCATATGTGTTTGTCAGAGTACTCCAATTTGGGTTATTTACACCCGACCAAAAATATATATAAATATATATGTGCCACTTCCACATGTGGCACTAGATCAGAT
>NW_015112705.1:81726-84293 GCF_001443285.1 Poecilia latipinna | reverse complement strand
CGTCATCCCTCCATAAATCTGGATGTAAACAATGGCTGAAAACTCTAACAATGAAAACTCTTAACTTAAGAAAGAATCTGTCAGTGAATCCCATCACATCACAATCCCACTGCTCTTGGCTCTGGCTACACATCCAAATTTTCTACAGAAATTGCAGTCAGTGCTCCACAAAAGGCCGCTGCCATTAGGTTTGCTTTCGTTTTTTTACTCATACGTTATGATCTTGTGATGATACAGTCGACCCCCATTGCTGAACAACTTTAAAACTGATCGCCCGATGGCAGCATTCATTGTTACGTCTGCGCACGTGGGTCGCTTTGGACTCGCACACAGAAGTCTGATTGCGGTCACATTTAGTAGAATTAACCGCACCAAAGATTAACACAAAATTGAATTTCAGCAACAACCAAAAAAACGGAAAATGCATATTAAGTGTGAACGTAGCCTGAGTAAACTCAACTTCTAGTGCACCAAAGCACTTCAAACCGGTTTCCTGTATATCCTGAGGAGCTCACGGTACTCCAGTGACCTCCAATAACATTTCCATTAAAGTAAAACTAACCTGTCTCATGACGATGTAAACCCGTCTAAAGTTCAATACTGTTAGCGGGACAATCAAACGATTTGTGAATTCTGCTTCACAATGACAAACGAAAAACCAATGTCTAGCTTAACCGACCAATCTGCAGTACCTGTTTAAGATGCTGTTCTGTTAAGATGAGCTAAAATATCAAGAGTAATGTATCCAAAGCTGTTACCTGGTACAGGTAATGTTTACCTAATCAGGTAGTTGGTGAGTTTACCTGATTGTACTGTCAAAATGTCCAATGGCAGAAGCAAAATAATGTTTTATTTTATGTTTTGGACTATTAAAGTTTGCAGTTGGACTGTACTGAACATTGTTGCGAATGCATCGATGTACATAAGTGTATCAGCAAAGCCGTCCTCCGCTGACACACTGCCTGTACTACAAATCGATTGGCAATGAGTTGCTTCTACCTGCATTCACAGAAACAGATAGATGGCAAGATAGCTGCAGTGTGAGGAGGATGCCTGCCACTGGGACTGGAGAAAAAACTTATCAGAACATCTACAAGATGACTGATTCACCGTGCAAGTCTTAGGCTAAAGAAGAGTGAGGTATTACTAAAAGGTGCTTTCATGACTTGAGATGTTGAAAGTACCAAGAAGTGGGCAAATCCTCCTGTTGGTCTTGATTTTTCTTCTTAGAATAGTTTCAAATAATTCATACAAATTTCACTTGTTAGTCCATGTACAGGTAGTTCTGACCGATAGCTTTCTGAACAATGGGAACTTATCTATGAAAATCTGCTGGAAGAATCCATCAGGCAGCTGAAGAAAACTCACATCATCAACTCAGCTCCTATTAGTACACATTTAATTCCTTTTAGTATCCATAGCGATCCACTAAGGTCTGTAAGTGCACATCCTGCAAGTAAAGCTCATAAAGTGTAATGTTTATGGATCACACATAAAAGCTTGATAATTAGAGTCTGTCCAGTATGCAGGAAAAAAAAAATCCTGTTTACTCTTTTAACTGCTTTTTCAAAGATTTGGCTGTTAAAAACAGAGTTACTACTAATATAGGCACAGCAGTCCTGCTTTCACAAAATGTTTGGAAACGTTAGTTGGTTCGAAGCTCATTGCTTCTTTCTTTGTATGTGGTTTACTACTACTGACTAGTTTATGCAAAGCCATGCTATCATACCTTTTTGGTATGCTTCAATAAAATGTTTTTTTTTTCTTCATTCAACAGTGAAAATTCTAAAAATTTGTACTATAATTTGATTTTATTGTAATGTTCCAGCATTTCAAAAAAGTGGCCTATGGAACTGACAGAAAACTTGGTTTCATTTATAAAACTAAAAAAAGATAAGTGGGCAGGACTACAGATGTATAGAAGGATTGTATCATAGTAGAACCACTTAAATATGGTCATGTTCTTGTTTTAGGAAATTAGGGAAAAGACAAATATAATAGTAGGTGCTAAGAAACGGTTTGGAGTTGTTTTGACATACAGACCAGTGTACTAGTGGTACTTGAATGCACCATGGAGGTGCAGCTGTTGGCAGAAACCTGTGTTGTCAGTATGAGTGACATTTGGGGCAGCCTGAACACTACAGGCACCTGGATTTGGCCTTTAGTCTGTACATCTCTCATTTTTATATAGAACTTTTTAGAGTTGCAAGGCACAACGTAGAACTTCACACATTAGTTCTGATAGCTCTGTACAGAGAAAAATAGGTTCAAGTTCAACTTCCTGTAGCATTCAACCAACCCAAAAAGCAGAGGATTAATTTATAGCAGCTCCACTTACTTGGTGCATTCAAGTACAACCTGTACACTGATTGGTATAGTACATATTTAGTAACACAACTTTGAAGTAATTTATTTTTTTATCTTATTCAAAAATTTCTGAACAACATTGCCCGTTATCCAGAGATTTAGGCCTTGCACACACATTGTCGGGTTTTTATAAAATCAAATATCTCTGCCACATTATTTTTTAAAAAATCATTGTACATATGGAATCAGTTTCAGAGAAG
>NW_015112705.1:76036-77815 GCF_001443285.1 Poecilia latipinna | reverse complement strand
GTGTAAACCTACACCTCTATTAGACAGGTTCCCTTACTCACCACATCATGTCTCACCCAAATATGAAAAATGTTAGCCTTATGTGCTTCAGAGTCCGAGTTATCTCACCTTCTCTCCTTCCAGCTCAGTGGAGCGGGAGCAGAAGGTAATTGATCATCTCTGTGGTCTGGAGATATTTATATATTTACAAAATTCCCTTTCAGAGTGAAAGAAGACAAGCGGCAGTGACCGATAAGAAGTCATTGTTTGGCCTTGTCAGCTCTGTCAGAGGAAGCTGTCGGTGTCATTCTGCGGCTCATCGAGGCGAACTCGAGACACACGGGGCAGGTTTGGATCCTTATCTGTTTTTTTTTTTTTTTTTTTTTTAAAAGGGGGGGCGCGTTTGTTTTCCCCGCCGTCAGCAGCAGGTGTATCACGGCGAGAAGCGGCGCACCGTCGCGGGCTTCAAAAGCTCGATGGGCTCGGTGTCTTCTCCTTAATAGTTAACATGCTCCGGCTTCGCCCCGAGCCAGCTTGAGCCGGGCCACAGTTCAGGTAGCAAGGCATGAATAAAACATACTCAGCAATATTCACCCCCAAGGGCATTATTATATGTGATATCCAAATTGCAGATACGTAACTTTTCACAGAGGGAAAACGTCTGATAAATGAGCTCTCGGAGGGTGCCGTGCCTCACTGTTTCTATGATCACTGTTCTAAATAAATGATGCTCTTTGTTCCGCGCTGGCTTGATTCATTCGGCCGAATAAAAATAAACGCTGGCGAAGACGTGAGTTTACCCAACAGGAAGCGTTCACGAGACGAATGCAAATAAATGCTTGCGCGCTCGTGCGGTGCCGGCGGGTCTTTAAAGCTGCATGCGCCCAGCGGCGAGGTAGGAAAAAAAGAAAAAAAAGTTACGTTATGGAGTATCGATTTCGAAGCCTCGCGGTGATGGAAGCGCCGCGCGCTCTCTAAATTGTATGGACTAAAGAGTAATCTTCCAATTTAATCTGGCGGAGGGGTGGCGTAAATAGATTTAGCAGAGAAAAGAATTGCCAATGATTTTTGTTGTTGTTGTTGGGGGGTGGAGAGGGAGGAGCTGGATATTGCACTGTGGTTGTTATTGGAGCAGAGATATGCATATGTACGGGCAGTGCCCACAGGGGTAATTTCTAAAGTGGGGAAAAAAGCACAGGGAGCACATCATTTTCAGTTAATTCTCGCTGAGGGTGAGCGTAAATTCTCTTTGTTGCACTATTACTACTGAGCCGGGAATAGCTGCTGTCAGCAAATATGCACTCTGATGCCTCACAGTGTTAAAGGCACGCTGTAAATACGTATTTTATGGGATAAAAAATACTCCATTTGCATCCCACTAAGTGCAACACATGCAATAAATTCGGTGCAATAAAAATCTACTGGACTGTGCCCTTATTTTACCAATAATTACTCTGTCTGAAGCTAATAAGATATAAACACACCCTATTAAATACACATGCAAAGCTTTGCAACCCAAGCTAAACTCTTCACCCATTTACCATGATGCACATCTCAAATTACTAAACGATCATGTGGTTTCTCTATGAAATAATGATCATGGTCAATCGTGGAAACTTTTGGGTGCATAATTGTGACGTGAAAGTGAAATTAGATTTCCAAGGTTTTACAAAAAAAACATCTAAAAAGTGTGATATTTATCTGCGTTGAGCCCCTTTGACTTCAAGATCCCTAAATAAAATCCAACTCTATCAACTTCCTGTTGAAGTCCCCGAGATAATTCTTCAAAAGTAATCAGTG
>NW_015112705.1:69844-71419 GCF_001443285.1 Poecilia latipinna | reverse complement strand
GTCAATCGTGGAAACTTTTGGGTGCATAATTGTGACGTGAAAGTGAAATTAGATTTCCAAGGTTTTACAAAAAAAACATCTAAAAAGTGTGATATTTATCTGCGTTGAGCCCCTTTGACTTCAAGATCCCTAAATAAAATCCAACTCTATCAACTTCCTGTTGAAGTCCCCGAGATAATTCTTCAAAAGTAATCAGTGAATAGAGTCCACCTGTGTGCATTTTAATTTTAATTCAGTATAATATATTGCAGGGTGACGCCAACAGCAGTATTTCTGTCAACCGATTCTTCCACCTGAGCTCTGGATCTCTGTAGCTTCTCCAGAGTCACCATCCGCCTCCTGACCTACTTCTTCCCTGACCTACCGGTTATTTCAAAGGTAGGTGACGTCCTGCATAATAAATGTTTCCCTCCTTGGCTGCGTGATTAAAAAGCTAGTGCAGAATTCAGTGATTTACAAAGGAGATTGTCATAAGGTGGGGTTGAAGTGGTGAGGAGATGACGCAGAGAACCCAGGTTATGGTGAAGATGAATTTAATGATGAATGTAGTTCACATAGTCCAAATCAGGCAGCACGGCAGGAACAACTAGCACGCAGCTAAGCACCGGTAGCAACTGACAACGAAGACTAAATCAACTGGAACTGACGTCGACACAGGACTTAACCAGTACAACTGGGAAGACGGACAGACGCAGACTGCAACGTTTGACAATTGACAAGGACCCGACGAGGAACACAGACAATAGGTGGGTATAAATACACACGGGGTAATTAAGGGAATGAGACACACCTGGGGAGCAATCAACGGGGAGGACAGGACAGAGGCTCCCAGGGAAACAGGAACACATTGAAAAACTCAAAAACACACAGAAAACCACGGATCATGACAGAGATCATTTCGTAATAAAGGGAGACGAGATTTGATTGAGGACCAAAACTTCAACATTTGTTACATGTTCAGCTGGTGCGGTTCGCTTTCACACTGCGTTGTGTTAAACCCTTTGAAAAACCGGTTCACCTCCTCGCCTTCGGGGGGCGCTGCTCCAAGAAACACTGCGACCGAGCACCGCCTTTGAAGACGAACAACGATGAAAACGTCACTAAAGGGTTAATAGAAGAGCGATGTGATGACTTCCTGAAGTGGAGTTTCAGACAGAGCAGGAGCTTCTTAAAGAGACAGAGGCCCAATTTCAAGGTGTTAAATTGCAAAGTCAAATTTCTTTTAAGTCATATGTGATACATGCAGCATTGTTATAACCACTGAGGGTAACAGTTACTTGTTTGAGTCTTAAAAAGATACTTTGTTGCTGGAAAACGCAAAATAAAAAAAAAATTCAGACACCTACAGATAAAGTTAAAGTGAGATATTTTTTATTGTTTTATGTCTAGCACTGTAAACTTTCCTACATAATAAATAAATAAATAAATAAATAAATAAATAAATAAATAAATAAATAAAAGTGATTTTTTTTTTACCCTCGTTGGATAAAGCTAAAAAGAAAATAGAAAAATGAAAAAGGACCACACTGAGCTGACAGCTGACTTTGCATCCACGGTTCTGCTGGTGGATCTGTG
>NW_015112705.1:63804-64943 GCF_001443285.1 Poecilia latipinna | reverse complement strand
TGGATCTGTGGCTGTTTGTTAGACAGAACCCAGGTGTTATTGTTGGTTCTGGTTTGCTCCTGATTTCATCAGCATGTGCTTTGTTTTCGTCGGTAAATCCTTACGTCACTGACACAAAAGAGTATTGAGTGAGTTCTTTCTCAGGCAGATAGCGCAACAAGCTAAAGCCCAAAGCAGCTCAATACAAAGCAGGAGAATGAGAATTGTTCCTCCAGTGTTCATTGTGCTGACGCATTTAAAATGTGCGTAATAATGTAATACATTTGAAACGAGACGCTTACATACATTTTGCAAATTAAAATTTTTTTTAAAATCTATCACCTCGTTTTTACTGACTTTAACTGTGATGAAGCCTCTTCTGTTTTCTTCATGGTTTTGTTACTTTCTTCACATTCAGAAGTTTATTTACATTTTTTTTTTATATTTGGTTGAATTTTCTTTGAAACTCTGATTTGGGTCAAATGTTTGGCAAAATTCTGATGATTTGCTGTTGAAAAAACCCCGTCTAACTGAGTCAGGTGTGAAGGTCACCTCTGCATACAGATTTCCTAAGCGACTGAGACCAAGTCTGTGTTATGGCAAAACGTTTATTGTCCATAAGGAACTTTAAAACTAATTTGATGGATGGGATCTGAGTGTCCATTTGTGAAAACCCATTTGTGCCAAAGCTCTAACTTTCTTTTTGATGTTTTTTTCTTTAACAATACAATTTAACAATTTCCACATTTTGTTCTCTTAATGATGAATCAACAGTTCTTATAAAACTAAAAGATAAATATTTTGTCATAGGAGTATAGGACATATCTTCAAAATTAAGATATTTGAGCACAGTCGCAAATTGTGATCTGGGTGTTTTATTTTGCTTCTGAAGTCACCAAGCTATTTTTCTTCACCTATTCAATAATTTTTGATAGAATAATTAAAATAATGTGTAGTAACACCACAGTTTGCATAATACACTATTTGAATATTTTCTAAGAATATGTTGGTGAAACACCCACGAGAAGTCACAATTAGTTTTCTTTACGCATCCAATTTACCAGACATTAGATCAACATCTCATTACACAGATGTCTTATTGCGTCTCTATGTTCGGTACATGCGACCGCTAATTACAGGTGCGGATATGAAAAAAGTGA
>NW_015112705.1:18578-60469 GCF_001443285.1 Poecilia latipinna | reverse complement strand
CATTAGATCAACATCTCATTACACAGATGTCTTATTGCGTCTCTATGTTCGGTACATGCGACCGCTAATTACAGGTGCGGATATGAAAAAAGTGACGTCAACGAACTGGAAGCCCCCATCTGGCCGCGCTGCTCCCTGGTTTATTCTTTCCACATGCCGAACGAAACCCAGTCCAGTGCGTTGTTTCCCATGCGTTTAAAGATAAATGTGAAAATGACGGGTTGCAAAAAAAGAACCCTACGAAAAGAAATTAAAGATTAATATTTATGCCATGCAGTGGTGCAATATTGGATGTTTTCACTCAAGCAAAAGGCAAAAAAAAGAAAAAAGAAAAAAAAGAAGCAATAAAAGTCAACAGCCAGGATCTCCTTTAGATATCTGTGTATTACTGTGGCAGCCAGAACAAACACCTGAAGGCTGCACAGAGATTTAGAATGGGTCTATGAATTTTTACTTTAATAATTACTTTGGTTTTCTTAATCAAAAATGTGGATTTCTATGGTAATAACAGAAGAGCACAGTTTTTATTGCATGTTATGTTAATACAATATGTTTAGATTTTTTTTTCTTTTTTGCATTAAACAGAATCAATACAGATTTTACACAAAATAATGTGATGAAGGTCATCAATAAAGTCATCATGACCCTCTTAATTTTCCACTCCAGTTCAACAAGTTGCAATAATTCAACTGCCTGGCAAAACACTATGAAACAAAGCAATTTTCTTTCCATCTTCGAAGCTTCTTTTTATTCCACATAAGTCCAAATTATTTGAATTCTGAACTTTTGTGAATTTATCAGTGGTAGAAAAAGTACAAACTTTTACATCTGGTAGAAAATATATTTAATCCCCAAATCTGACTATTGTTAAGAATTAATCTTAAGTAAGTAAAGGGATGTAAGTTATTGTAGAGCTGGTTTGAGAATAAAAAAAATACACACACACGCGACAATACTCATAAATTTTGGGGTTTATGGTTTACTGTTATGTCTAGATCGGTTGTGTTTTTTCAGCAACAAGAACATCATCTGGTCATCCAAAAAAATCATGTTCAATAAACAATAGATTAGTTTACGTTATACCTCACATTTTTAGTTTGAAGCTGATTTTTACTTTTCTACATCTGTTTTTTTGAAAGATTCTGCATTGAAGAAATTTGTAACCCAAATATGCTGTTTGAACTGTGTCTGCATTCATCAACCACACAGACTGAGGAACCAAATTTGTGTCTTTCATGTAATGAAAATCATTTCGAGGGCCAAACTTGGGATGACCGTGAATTAAATAGAACCTGGAGCAGATTGAAGAAACAATTTTGAAGAATTCAAGAAACTAATTCGTTGACCTCTGTCATCTGGGAAAGGATCCAAAGCCGTTTCTAAGTCTTGGGGATTCCAGTAAGCCATAGTGGAGAAAACATGGAACCGTGTTAAACCTTCCGAAATTACTTCCAAAAGCACATCAGTGACTCGTCTTTTGGGAAGGTCTGTTACCTGTAACATCTGGTTTAGTACAAACCGGATTTCAAACACGGTGGTGGTATAATGGCTGCTGTCATCATACCTAACCGATGGAACCATTTCATCAGATTAGTTTTGTCTGGTATTTAAGTTTGGCTGATGATCTGAAACATTTGCAGTGTGACAATGACGCCAAATCAGAGGAAACCTGTAATCCATTGTAAAGCACTGTGTGTATAATTCTGATTAGGGGGATATTCACCGATTTCTTAACACTCATGTAATTATTGTACCCTAGAAAAATAACTAAATGTTTAATCAACATGATACAGTATTCATACCCATGATGAGTGGAGGTAGACGGCACGGCCAGCAGAAGCTCTATGGCAACATGACCAACAACAGCCTCTGCTTTATCCTCCACAGCTGCCTGTTTATTGTGATACCATTAACCTTTGCGTGTTCGCTATCAAGAAGATGCCACAGAAGTAAAGACGGGTCATTGTGGAGGGTTTCTCAAGGACTGAACAAAACGAGATCTCTAAACAAACCCGTTCTCTTCCTAGTACAGCATGACATGGATCTTCCCACAAGCGGCGGGCAGCCAGGGGAGAACAAAAAACAAACGGGCACAGCTGCACTTTATTGCCCACACAATTAAATAGCATGTTCTCATGCTAGATTCACAGCTTCTTCTTCTTCTCCTCCATATTAAGTTAATCTCAGGCATGCGAATTGTAAGGAATCGGTGTGTGGCAGGCAGAGAAAGATGCTCATGTTTGTGAAAGTACTTAAGTTGCTCATGCAAGTGGTGTCTGACTAAATCAAAGCCAGAAGGTAAAAAAGAAGGCATACATAGCTTAAATACCAACTTATTTATGCGAAAGGACGCAAAGGAGAAACTGCGGTGGAGTTATCAACCATCTGCACACGTCTCACCCGCTGTGCCTCGTTGCACACCCCTGCCCCTGCCCTCCCTTTGTGCGCAGAGGCTGTCGTGTGATGCTTCGCCAACTCCATCCGATTGCACTCATCCCCATCCAGGCAGAGCCAGATGTGACCCCGGCCCCCATGCACAGAGGCTTGATCGCCACCGGCGATGCCAAGGAAACCTCGTCGTGTAAGTCTTAAGGATGAGGAACCAAAAAGGGCAGTGACACTCTTAGATGAATCTAAGACTTATTTGAAATGGTATGTGAATGTGTGTGTGCGTGCGTGTGTGTGTAATCAGTGATAACATCTTGCAATCAAGTCTTTATATTTCACAGGCAAATGGGAGGAATCCCCTGGGTTAGCAGGTAATAGGAAGCTTCATCCACCTCAGTCATTTTGACTGCTGGCCTTTAAAGCCGTGAAGTTTTGACCTTTAATAAGTGTCACTAAGAGGAAAATCTGTCTAAGATTTCAATGTTGGTGCAAAAATTCATCTTTTTCCCAGGTTCTTTGGGAATCTGCCTTTTTCCCTGACTGGAAAATCAGCGGAGGTATGTGTATCTTCTGACAGATCGGCTCAAATCAACCTCTCGACTGTGCAGCATTCGTACGAGTTACTAGAACGATCGTCATTTTTAAGTTCATTCGACCATGAATTTAAATGTCAGCATCTATCTGTGACTTAAATGTGAATGTTACCTGCGTAGTGTAATGAGAATGTTTGCATATTTTTGGTGAAACATATAACTGAGAGCACACTGGAAAATCTTTATAAATTGCTGATATCTATTAACAGCCGTCTGTTTTGAAAGAGTAAATCCTTTTTTCAGTGTAACATTTAAGAGTTTTACACCATTTCTGTTCTAAGACAGAACATTTTATTATTAATCAATTACTATTAAAGTTAAAGTAGAAGTAAACTAGTTGAAACTGATTTGACTGAATTAAAATGTTAAAAACATTTAATCAGCTCAAAATGTCTGTCACGCTCCCTCCACACAGCTCCATCCAAATGTTCCTGACAAACAAAAAGGTACCAGAGTCTGTTTTACTGTAAATATCTGGTTATCTGTTGTTTACCCTAGTAAATAAACTTGCGTAATAATGGCTGCAAAAACTGGTTCCAGGAACAAATTACTGTAAACAAAATACGCTTCGTGACCACACTGAAGGAATAGTCTTTTTTTTTTTTGTCTCACTAAAACGCTAGCAATAGTGTTAGCATCCAACATTAGCTGTCTTTTTGTCTCCTACTAAAATGCTAGCATTAGTGTGTCAGCATCTTACTAGTGAAGCCGCACCAGGTTGCTGGGTCACCTTGTCAACTCCTTTATCAGTTCTCAGCATTAACTTGTCATTGCAGGAGAAATAGCTGGCTTTGGCAAAGAAAGCTTCACCGAGCCCGCCCAAATCCTTCATTTTCGTCCTTTAAATTGCACCACATAACAGATTGGTGTTTAATAGGCAGTATGAAAAATGTAAGGGATTTTTTTTCAAGCTTTGAATCATGAAAAGCTATTCTAGTGTAGAGCCAGAATAAAATATAGAGTTGAAATGAGTGTAATATATCTGAGGATTTTAACAACCCTACGCAGCGCGCTTCCCTGC
The DNA here is from genome assembly GCF_001443285.1 of Poecilia latipinna. Classification (NCBI taxonomy): domain Eukaryota; kingdom Metazoa; phylum Chordata; class Actinopteri; order Cyprinodontiformes; family Poeciliidae; genus Poecilia; species Poecilia latipinna. The sequence goes on along the minus strand of NW_015112705.1, from coordinate 56,467 downwards.
TCACTGCTTCAGAATTGCCTCAGGAGCGTCTCTGAGTATCTTGGCCATATCTATAACGCTTCATTCTTCTGTCCACAGCGTCCGTCCAACCACTGCTATCAACAGAGAGCACGTCCTCCCTTCTGAGATGCAGTAATCACTGCAGCTTTATTAACTATTCAACATTGACCTAATACATGACTGCACCATTATATCATTGTTCCTATAGCTGGCAAAGTTTGCCTCAAAAAAACTAATTAAACCTCTGAAGAAGGCCATTAGCTCGCCAGCGTTGGCCAAAAGCCTAAATCTGACAATTCCCATTGTATGAGCCGCTCCCACACTAATCCTATGGATTGCGCAGTGTTCCCCGTGAGGGGTTTAGGCGGATCTCGAGCACCATATGTTGTGCATCATCACCTTAACCAGAGGCATGTGTCTGATGGTGTGGAGCGCTGCTTATGTACAAGTGCGCAGATGTGCTCGAGGGTGCACATGCTTTCTGAGTATTAGATGTTTGGAGGGATCGGTACTTCAAGGCTGGAACGGAGAAGAACAGGTGGCCTTTTAATGACTCGCTTATGACTTGGTTCGTTGATGAAAGAAAGGAGCTCTGAGTCCACTCCCTTCTGTCTGACAGGATCCTCCCCTGACTGACACTGTAGTGGTGAGTGCTAAATGACCAGGAGGGCTGGGTGGGGGGAACCTCTCTGCAAACCGCTGGCTTCAATCTACATCTCTTTGATTTGCTGTCATGGGAGCAGTGTCAGCCACGCTCAGACCTCGCCGCTCACAGCCAAGGTGATTGGACCCGGGTAAGGTACAGGTAAGGCTGAATTTTTAACATCCCGAAGACGTGGTGAGAGAGAGAGAGCTGATCGTCACAGTGAATCAGCCCACACTTCAGTGTGATTGACCTCGGCAGGAAATCTCTAAGTCGCTCACGCGTGGATGGAGAAGGAGAGACGGCGGCACATCAAAGCGTCAGGGATGCAGATTGCTCATGCATGCTAACGTGGCAGCTAAGGTCAGGAGGAGCTGCTAAGTGACTGCTCCTGATCCAGCTGCTGGGAATGAAAGTGGACACTTAGGTAATGCTTCAGTCGCAGATGTTACATCGATACAGCTTTCATGCATTTCCTGTTTATTTTGGCTCGTTTAGCTCTTTTATTTATGGTGCTGAACATTCAGATCAATTGATCTCCTATACAGGTCCAACTCTGGAAATTATTATATTTAACATCAGAATGTGATGATTTTTAAGAAATTAAGTTTAGGTCGTGGCCAATACAATCACAGGGATTGATAATCAGTATGACCATCTACAAGGAGGTTAAGCTCCAAATGGTCAGTGCTAAAGTAATTAGCTGTTCAAAAACATCCCACTAAACATAAATGGGATGTTTAGTGGAAGCAAAAAGTGTGTTAGGAAAAGCTACACAGGCAACAGGAGTAACATCTGCTTTTAGATCCTGAAGTAAAATCCACTCAAGATTTTGGGAAACTTTCGTCAAGGAAGGATGGCAGCTGATTTTAAAGCCAAAACACAGAAACAAATTCAAGACATAGGATCCATTTGTCAAGTTCCTTGTATGTGAGGCCATCACATCTTTGCCAGGATGAAATTGTTTTAAATATTCCTCTTGCTCTGACTTTGATTGTTCAGAACATAGGCAGACTCCAATTCAAAACAGGAGGAGCAACTGGAGGAAGAGTGGAGAGGCACGTCTCGTTTCCACAGCCGGTGGCGATTTGATGTTTTCATGCCGGAGTGGTTTTACGTAGATGCTGATTTCATTTTCCAGCAGGACTTTTCACCCTCCCACACTTCAACCATATGCACCATTTTTTTTAAACTACACCTGACCTGTCTGTCCAGGAGCCAACTACAGGCTGGCAACCCAAGCAGACAACCTAATAAAGCAGCTATAACGTTCTTAGACTCATCTCACTCTATAAAGAGCAGAATGGCAGAAAATGTTGGGATTTTCCTCGAGAAGTAAACGACTTTTACATTTACTATAGTGCTACCAACTGCGCCACCGTGCAGCCCCTCTGATTATTATAATATTCCATCTTCTTCAATAATTATTGGTATAATATTTCAGCATAAATATAATTGTTTTTTATAATAATTTAAAAACTAGATCACAGTGGAATTAAAAATATATTTTCATGTAAACACACTCAAGGTTACACTATATCCACTCAAACTCCTTATTTATACCAGTTTCTAAGGATTCTTGTCTTAGCTGAAGGGAAAAGACAAAGTAAGCAGGTCTGGAAACAGCAAGAGGGCCGAGATGTGGAGAAGGCTGCCAGACTCCAGGTGGGAGGAGGGAGGAGGTGATAAAAATGCTGATTTGTTCATCCAGGTCACCTTTACGTATTACATAGCTTTCAGTAATTAGGTTTTACAAGGAGCAGTCTGTGATTTACAGATTTTTCTGCTCGCAGTCTCACCTCCGAGGTGAAGCCACCACTCGACCTACACGAAAAGAGTTATGCCGCGACAGCCTCTGAGGAATATCTGCAGACGGTACTCAGGACTACCAGACTGTGAAAAGGCTCTTCTGCAGTCTTTGACAGAACAGGAAAAACACATTACTCTATAATTAAGTAATTCAAGTACAGAATCTAACTATGCACTTTGGGAGATTTTAGATTTGTATAGGATTTGTCTCCTGGGATGTTAAACAACATTGTTAATGAGAAACTGTACAGTATACAATCCTACGTCTGCGCGGCTTGTGGGCTGGTACCGTGCTGTTTGTGGAATGCAGCACCTTATCCAATTTACTGGATGAACGCTTAACCAATAATTTAAGGGTAAGCACTATTACCAGTCAATACCGTCATACGGTACAGCCAAGAGTCCTATTCATCAGAAAACATTCAGTTCAGTCTTCTGATCAGCTGAAAGCACCACAGTGGATAGTGCTTTGTGATTCCCCTCTGTGGCAAGGTGAGTCCAACATCAACTGACAAGAGGCTTCGGAAGATGTCGTCTGTGGATCGACGCTTGCAGAATTCACGTCGCTGTAAGTTATTATTGGAAATTTACCGAACGTGAGACTTTTTCTCTCTACGAAAGTAAGGACAGCAACTCACAAGTCGGAGTGAGGCTGCCACTATCGGTGACTTACATGAGAGGAACTGCTCAAATGCTCGAGGAAGCCCATACTCCCTTCCCCAAGTCCTAACATTTCTGGGAACATTATCAATGGAAGTGTAGTGTATGTTTTTGTGACATAAACATGAAACTATGTTATTTAGCCAACACTTAGAGGGAGGCAAGGCAGACTTCCACTCTGTGAGAAAGACAACCATGAGACATGAGAGTGCCTACGTCACACAGGCAAAGGCAGAACAGAGAATGGGCTAGATTCTGATCCTCAAAAATGGCAATGAGACAACCTTGCGTATTATCTGCAGTCTGTATGCAGCTCGATAGAGGGAGGAAGCACTTTGTTGGAAAAACAGGAAGTATTTAGAGTTTTTGTCAGCGAAGGAATGACAATATCAAGGTTCACTGTACCTTCTGTGCTGGGGGGAAAGTTTAGTCTACCTTCAAAGACACGACTTCAAGTCTGAAGAAACATTTGGAGTTGCAGTCAAACTGATAGAGGTGGTTCAACGCAGAACAGGAGGTCCCGCCACGCAAACAACGCTGAACTTCGGTTGAAACCAGTTAATGATGGAGAGTTTAAAAAGTTGGTCAGACGGTAGTAGAAGAAATGCTTCCCTTGAACACAGTTGACTCACCTTCCATTCCTGCCTTAATAAACCGAATCCCCACTACTGCAAATGCCGAGCTGGTTCACAGAGGAACTTTTTCTGCGTATCTGAAGAAAGAATTTGCAAAAAAAAAAGTATATTTAACAAAGTGAAAGACTTATTTTTTGTAAAATGAAGGAAGTATTTGTTTAGGAAGTCAAGAAGTGTACAGTTTTTTTATATAAAGCAAATATTTGTTTATGATACCGAAGCATGTCAGTCAAGTCTCCCGTATTTGAACTGGGCACGTAGGATGGCTGAAAATTTTCCTTATTTGACATGTATTTAAGTCAAGAAATGCTTTTTTGTTAAAATAAAATATATTTATTTGTAATGCCGACAAGAAAGACCGATTTTTATGTGTGTTTTTTTTACTGAAATAATTTTTCAGTTCAACTTTATTCATCAGGAGACACATTGTTAATGTTACCGTTATAATGAACAATAAAGTTGGTTTGCAAAGCTCCAAACTTGCAGATAGCCAAGGGAAAAAATATAACTTGGGTTCAAATCAAATCTAGATTGTGTGTATGATAAAAACTATCGATTAAACGAGACAGGACAGATGCATGGATTTTATTTTTAAGTAATAGGTGAGTGTTACTATTACATTCTCATACAAACTTTACTTATTTTTTTTCTTTTAGTTGTTTACATATGCTATTTGAACAGTATGGATTGACGTTGAGCTTAACTGGAAAACATAGAAAAGGTTTGCTAAATTACTGGATGTTCAGTTATGTACACTGTTGCCTGTGTAATTTGTTAAAATGCTGACATATTGCTTGATATGTGCATTGTTAGGCTGCATTGTTGCTTTACTTGATGCATTTTTATTTATTTGTACATTACTGGATACCTATGGCTTGGTGTGGTGTCTAGTTTTTGCATTGTCCTGCACAATGTGTGTATTGTTCAGGTATCGCTGACGTCTATAGAAGGTCCTGACCCCACGGCACGCCACGGCAACACGGCAACGTCTTTGGCCGACTATATTCTGAGAAGTTTGGTTTTAAAATGACCTAACTAATGACAGGGGAAAAAAACAATGTCCTAGAGGCGCATTTTGAACTAATAAGTATGACTAGCATGGTACTGCGTTCAGATCAGTGGCTTATCTGATATTAGCTTTTGTGACAGGTGCTTAATAAATAATGAATTGTTGCTATGCATTCTGGGTTTTTCCTTTTGTGTTCTGAATCAACAAAAATTGATTTTTCAGCACCGGTCCCCTATCTAATCATGTTAGGTGTTTCTGATAAATAGAGTGCTCTGTGTGTGCGTGTGTGTGTGTGTGTGCGCGCTAAGTGTGTTTGGAGTGAGCTGGTTGGTTAACAATTTGCATTTTGAATGTTTTCTACCTCAACGGGTTTTAATATCAACCATAAATGAAGAGATTGCAAGGAAAGCTGGGGATTGAAGGAGACCTGTATTTGCCATGACCAGACACAATTAATGTATTCATTACCTTTTAAACATCCGTGATAATAAACATCGCATGCTGTACATACTAATGGGCTCTGTTTTTGCTATTGGGGTTTATAATGGTGAAAACACAAAAGGTGTAGGATTTTACTTTCAATGTCTGGGAAGTGGAAGGAAAATCAATGTTTTTACAACTTTTTTTTCTCTCTCAAAGCTTAAAAATTTTGCTATTAAATTTCTGAGTCAATACTGTATCAGCTTTGAATGAGAGACTAAATTTTGTAAAAAAAAACATTTTTCTGCTGATTTCTCTGTTAATGTTAATTTTCAAATCCTGTCAGATTCTCATTTGACTTGAGATGTAGACATCCGTAGGAGTTTGAAAACGCAACAGCCAGGAAATAAGCTGAAATCCTAAATACTTAAGATCGTCTCTCTTAAAGTGCTTGTAAGTGCTCATGTTAACAGTTCAAACTACAAATATATTTTATTATACATCTATGCGCACAGTGGGAACTGTCTTGGCACTTCCACACAAGCCAGTGTCTACAATCTTCTTTATCTCTTATCTTTGGGTTATAGCTTATTAGAACCAAGGGCAGTAAATGGCTCTCTAGGATTGGCTGCTTTGCAAATGCCACCCAATAGCATGAAAAGTAACACTGTCTTTAGGTATTTCGTCTTCCCAAGTTTATTAATGTTCAATAGTTTAGTTATGCTCTACAGACAAATCTGTGAATATGCAGTTCAACTGAACTGAATTGAATTGAGATCATTTCAAAGGCTAGTCCAAGACCAGATGATTTTGGCCCGAAGCAGATTGGCTGATTACAAACTCTGGTCCCAAAACCAGAGTACTAATCCCAAAATTGCTGCTTTGGAGTGATTGTTTTATGGAAGTTGTTTTCAGAGGGAGAAATCACACAACAGTTCCTGGAAAATACAACATTTCTCATTTATTTACTGGAATTACAGTACATATATAGTGGCACAAAGTCCTTTCCTCTCCCAAATGGGGGAACAGTTTACAATCTAGTGATAAATTATAAACAGTTGTGTCTCGGAGGATTCCACACAGCGTCACGTTGGAGAGTCACATCCTATTGACTTTCTAATATCAAAGAGATTGGACTGACCACCTGTGGACAGGAAGACAATGGGCATCTGCAACATTACCAATTGGTTGTGGGGTGTGAAAGCAGGATACAACAAAACAACATTTTTTAACACTCCATTTTGGAGTTACGTTCCCCGGAAAAATCAATAAATAGGTGCAAAGATTTGAACAAAAAAGCGTCTATTTCCATCTACTTAACAGTTATGCACTCCTTTGCATCAGTCTCCCACAAATTGCCAATAAAACACAATGAAGGTTGTGAATATAACATGACAAGACGGGACAAGGTTAATGTCACTGTTTGTATTGGTTGTATTTATGATGCTTCATGTGAGGCTCTCATTTTTCTATCCTCAGCTTCAGCAAAACCCATCGTGTCATTGAACAATGTCTCTGTATGACCACATGCCTTGGCCTTGTGACACAGCGATTTCCTCTACAGTCCCTTTTCCCTGGAACTCCCTGTGCAGTTGTTTCCCTAAATTAATATTCCTGTTGTTCCTCCCTCCCCCCTTTTGGTCTCAAACACATCTTCAGGAGCCCTCAACCCTGAACACGGAGCTCCTTGAGTTGACTTCAAGTTGCGCTACCAATCTCTACTGGGTGGGTGCGTGGGGGGTGTTAAGGGTTTTATTTCATATCATGCTTCATAAACCAGCACTAAACCTGGAAGGGTGGGCAATCAGGAGGTGAACACATTGTGGACCTGTGGGGACTCTCCAACATGGCTGTTCCTCCGACTCCCACGGCACGATTCACGCCAAGCGTTAAATCAAGGATGGGGGAGCCGGCTATATGCAGAGCTCTGAGATTAGTTCTGGAGAAATGACTCCACACTAATTGGAAAAAGAAACCCGACGACACTATATAAGCACAAAACCTATTATGCGGCATCCAGGAGCGGAGAGGGAGGAAGAAACTGAAAGAATACAAATGACGACAGGGTTTAAAAGGCGAGCCCTGTGAACTTGTGACGGACGGATCAGAGTAATAGGAGATGAAAGTGTTCGGAATGAAAACTACAGAAGCGGCTGTATTTGGAAGAAGAGTATATTACTAAGGAATTAGAGGTTAGCCCCGCCAAACCTGATGGATGCTATACCCCACCTGTTCTGTGATTCCAACGGCTGACACTAAAGGACAAATGATTTCAACATTTCACATTGTGGCCTTCCGCGGCTACCGTGGGTGAAAAGGAGTGGACAGAATGTACTGAATTTGGGGCGGGGAGCGGGAGCTGAGAGGGGCTTCTGGGAAAATGGAAAACCATACTGACAGTGTCGCGGCTCGTAATGGGGCCGAGGTTCAGCTGAAAGGTTGGGGTTGTGTACAGCTAATTCCATCTGACAATGTAAGGGATAAAAATGGGTTTCTCCTGTGCAGCCAACTAGAGGGCCCAACCCCGGCCTAATCTTGGTGATGGAGTGGGGTATGCGCCGGCCCACTTCCCCTCCCCCTACCTGGGAAAGGATGAAGCAGAGGCAGGGAGGAGGCGCTTTATTGAAGGTGAGAAGTTGCAATGTTTTCTGAGTGGACACCCTCAAGGGCAGCTGGCAAGAGATTAGAGGATGTTATTAGAAAGCAATAGGCTGTACCTTCCACTCATAATCCTCCCACACAGGCTGTGCACTTGTCTGCCTAACTTTCATCTATGGCAACTGCTACTGAAAACATATTTTTTGTCATAATTCATGGGACGAACACCCATTAAAGGGGCAGTATTATGTAAAATCAACTTTTTTGAGCTGTACATGTTATGTTAATCCCCCATTAGAAACATACCTGGATTGTTGTATTGATTATTCCATCCATGTTTGAGAAATCCTTTAATCCCCCCATGGCAACCATTCAGCTGTGCAAAACACCTGGTTGGACCTAGCTCCACCTTCACCTCCTCGGCGCTGCAGTTTCCAAGCTTCTGCCTCACAAAGTGGAACTTCCTCACTCAGCTCCTTCAGACTAACCAGCAGCAGTTGCACCAGCAAACATCTGGTGCAACTGAGCATCTGAGCTCATTATACAAACTATTAATGTTGTTAATGTGAAAAGTAATTGCACCCTAAATTTAATTACCAAGTCTTGTGTGGAATTTTGTACATAAATACAGAACTTTTTAGAGCAGAAAATTAAATTTAACACAAAAAGTTTCAGAATGCAATGAATCCAAATATCTTCTTATGGAGATGTTTAGAATTATGCTCGCTGTTACCCTATTAGGTGTGAACAAGAGGAAAGACTTCCAAATTCTCCAAGCAAAAGCAAATGCATACGTGTTAAATTTCTATCATTACTGAATTACAGCTCAGCTTCCTTCTCATTCTCCCTCTCCAGTTTACACAAAATTGAAAAACTAAGATTGTTAGACTTAGAGTACAAGTGAATTGCTTATTTTTTTAAATAGATTAAGCTTCCGTAATTTGCTATAGTTCTACAATTGCATACTCTTGCAGTACTTTAATTACATATAGTTGCATTGCAGGGTTTAAACAGCTTATATTAGGATACTACTCAACCTAATATTCCCTATTAAGTGTCCTAATATGAAATTAACTTGGAAATTAAAAATTGAGCCACAGACCAACTTAATGCAAAGTTAACTGTGATTTGCAAAAGTAATTTTCACTTTAAGTTATACATTGCATTGAGTAACAACACCTTTATCTTAAGTTAAGGTCTTGATTTCTTATAACATAATTTTGATTATCACTCTGGAACAACCAAAGCTCCTTCTGTTCATATTAAAGTGTTACATCTAAAATATCTCAGTTCATTTTGCACGGAGCACTTTGGTGCATTGAAACCAGTTTCAGGGTGTTACATAAACAAAATGAGGTGTATTTATTCATCTCAAATAGTGTTGTGAAAAAGGACAGTTGATAACACTGTGAGAACGAGGTCAGCTGGTCCTCGGTTTTGTGCACCATGAAACAGCTGCCTTGAATATCTGCCATTTTTATATTGTGCTTACAGATTGCGTAACCAAGGCTGGTTCTACCTTTGTGTCATTGTAAAGGTTTTTAACAGTCTGAATACTAGTTTTGTTGTGATGTGTACAGAACATCATATTCTGTCTACTTTAGGTCCATTGATTGGAATGACACCTAAAGTAGGCAGAGGTAAGCACATTTAAATCATTGGAGAAACCAAGATTTATGACAGAATGCTATATGAATGTAGTATACAACTGTAGACAAATGTCTCCACTTAACCAGTAGTCTTAATTAGTTCAAACAAACAATCATAACAAGCTGGAAGATTTAGTGAGCAGATGAGAGACAGCTGGGGACAATAGTCAGCTGAAAACACTGAGGACAAAGTATAAAGAACATCAGAGAACACAGAAAACAACCAGTAATATAACAATGGCAAACAGCAGAAAATGTGATGTGTCCCTGTGTCATTTTTGTGAATGAGCGCCTCATTAATTGTTGTGCTTTCTCCTTGTAGCTGATTGGCTGGAAGGGGTTTAAAAGAAACAAGCTCCACCCACCAGGCAAGCGAGGGAGTTCAGACGAGCATCTGCCTATTCGCTTTGTGCTGAGCCTCGCTCTTGCTCCAGTTTTAATAGATGTCATCTTTTGTTCCTGAAAGCTAACTTGTTGTTTGACGTTTTGGTCTGAGAGTCTTAGGCTGTGCTGGGTTTTCCAGTTTTTTGGTTGCAGGGTGAGGTCTTTAGGTAGGGTGAGCCTGAACCGGACTGCCAAGTGCTGACTGCTTTGTGTCTCCTCCCACTTTTATGTTTATTTTGCCAAGACTCCCAGTACCACTTTGTGTCCAGACTTGCGTTTAACCAAACCTCTCTGTTAAAAACATAATCTGGTCTTGACTCTATATGTTGTGTGTCCCGTATGATCACATAAACACCGTAACATATTGGGGTCTCGTCCGGTACAATAAGAATATCCAGAAACTCTAAATACTACAGATTGTGACATTAACATGATTAACAGAATATACCAGGACCCGGGAAAACAGAGATCTAGAAAAATTCACAAAGAAGAAATACAACTCAGTGCAACAATAAATCAAGATTTTGTTGAAAAGGTGATGCATATATGTTCAAGAGCAGGAACAAACAAGAACTATGGTGCAATGAGAACTGAGATTTTTATTTATATAAAAACTAATTTAAAACGGTCATCAGTTTCCTTTCATTTCGAATTTAAGCTCTACTTTGTGTTGGCCTTTCACATAAAAACCTCCAAAAAATTTGTATTGTGACAAAACATGAAAGTTCAGCTGAGTTGGGTGTAATAGATATTTATAAAGTATTCAAATATGTAATTCTCTGTCACATTAATCTGAACCTAGTTAATTCACTAACTAAAAGTTTTCAAGTTTCCTCTGCTAATACATTGTACAATCCAGAGCTTTGCCCTTCTAAGTTGCATATTAAAGGTCACTGGAGCATAATGCAGATATCCATTCCAGTTACCTCCATAATTCTTGTAAATGAGCTTTAATTGCTCCTGATGAAGTGGCTATATTTAATATATTATGGGGGTGAAGAAAGTTTGTCACACATATTCAAACTCTCTTCATAAGGTTTCTGTAATTAAAACACATCAATGTCCTAGCAATAAAAATTAGTGTAGATTTTCTACCTGCATGTATGGAAATCTGTATTGCTGCCCGTGACGATCGGTTCTCCACTCTGTATTCTTTGCCTCTATGCCAGGCAATACTTCCAAAACGCAATAAAAATACTGCGGCTGATGATCTCCCTTCATCCATAATACAGCACCAATGTGTCGACATGGTGATAATTATAAGTAATTTAAGTGGAAGGCTGCGTGGGGAGTGGGTCGCCGTAATTGCAGCTATCATAAATGCTCGCTTTATTACCATTTTAAAGTATTCATGCGCCGCAGAATGTTTCACGACAGAATCACTGGCGTACAGTGTGACTGATCAGAGCAATAAAACCCTGCGTGGAGAAGAAAAGCAGCACGATTCTAAAAGATTCGGCTCAGTCATAACACGTCAGACTTACGAGAGAGTCGTTGTGAACGCTGAGAGGCGGGGCACAGACTCTACTTCTTCGCCGTCTGAAGTTGGAACAAGGAGATGTTTGTCTTGTTGGAGTGTTTGTGGCTGCACGCGGAGAAAAGACAATTACTGGGAACTCAAAAAAAAATTCAAAGCTTGTTCCTATTCTTTCAAGTCAGCTACATTTCCTCTGTATTTTTATCACTTTAACAGAGCAACCTGAAATCAGCTGGGAAAAAGAAAAACATTCAGGATATTATAAGAATATGTATAAATAGATAGCGCTGTTTATTTGAGCTCCATCTATTTGAGTATAGACCTGCTGGATGCTGGAAAGCAAGAGTACAATTAATTTATCTACATAGTTGTCAATATCTGCAGGTAAGACGGTCTATGGTGGTTCAAAAAACTTCGGTTTGAAAAAACTCTGAGCTCACACTGACATGAACCATTATTAGCCCACATCTGTAAATCAGAAACACTAAGTGTGTCCCATTCAGTGCTTTGGCCTGTGGCATGGCTACCAGATTACTTTTCCCCTCAATTACTTGAAATAACAATTTACTTGGACTTGAGGTCTCACTAAAAATATTAGTCTTTAGAGTGTGGTTAAAAAAACAAAAGATTTTGGTTTTGGTGTTTTTGTATGACTTGAGTCTGAGATTTGAACTCAACATACCCCTTCGCCCTAATGAGGTGGGAGATGAGAGTCCCAAACTGACAGGTATGTAAAAGGACTAAACTACAGAGTCTGAAGCCGTTTTCAAAGAATCTTTTTTCTGTACAAGCTTGTTTTGGTATCTGGTTTTATTTGTCGCTTTTCCTCACTGACTGACTTCAGACCCAACACACATTCCAGTGGGATTTCGGATATGCAAAAGTTGTTTTCTCGTGTTCCTCCGACATGCTATCCACTCGCTCGCAGACACGCCGGCACAGACTGATCGACAGATCGAGTGCGGTATCTGGTTCGGTCTGTTGCTCAAGGATGCTTTGACATATGAAGTGGGGAAGCAGGAATCCAACCCTAATCTTCTAACTGCCAGATGGCCGCTCTTCCTCCTGAGCAGCAGCCACCCCAAAAACCGCAAAAAACTCTGAAGGCAGACAAGAGGGCTGTGAGTCAGAGAGGTAAAGTAGAGTCCATGGGCTCAAGGAGCTATAGCAGGGGAGCATTCACCGTCTGCACATGCAAGAAAACCTTTTTATTTTATTTTTAGGGACTTAAGATATTTGGAAGAAAGCAAAGCGGTGACAGCATGCAGCTAAAGTTGAACTTTTACGATACTTGAGAAAATGGCAAACGTACAAATACTTGTACATGTCTAAATATGGAAGTGGGTGACTAGAGAAAAGAGAGTGCTTGTAGACCTCAAGAAGAGCAAACTACAACAAGGGATGTGGAAAGGTTTCTAAAACCCACAGAAAAAGAAGCAAACCAATGCAAAGTGTTGGTTGGTGGTTCAAAGTTAGTTGTGGCAGGAATCTTTGGTAAAATCTGAAGGAAAAGGTCAAGTTAGGAAATAAGACACAACAAGGCATCAGAACAAAGAACCCAAAGCCTCAAACAAAAAGAAACGAAAGCCATGTGTGCAGAAACAGGACTCATTAGATGAGCTTCCACCCAAATTTTGTGGATATTCCACTAATGTCAAAAAAACACAATTTCGCAATTGTGATGGTTTCTGTTACGTAAGAGATACAGTTAAAATCACAGGTAAAAACGTTTCCTGAACGCTTTAGAAAGGGCAGAATTTTTTAGAGACAGAGACCCAATTTCAAGGGGTTAAATTACAAAGTCAGGTTTCTTTTAAGTCAAACTTGAATTTTTATAAAATGGATAGAAGTGCACTGACAAATCAGCACTGATTTTCCTTAGTTTTGGGAGATTGGTGAAGCCAATCTTATCCACTGATCTTATCCAACTCACCAAAGGTCTAGAAACCCAGTACCTCTACTGTAAATGCCCACAGTTGTCAACTATAAATCCAAACTACTTAGAACCAATGCAAAGAAAGAACACTGCTCCCCTCTTGAGGAAGGTTCAGATCAGCTCTGCGACAGGGCCAGCAAACATTTGGGATCTCAATCCGCCTGGAAGATTTGTGTTGGAAACAGCATGACCGGGCCCTTCGTGTCATTTATGTGCAAAAAAAAAAAGAAAGAAAAGAAAACTATTTTCTGAACATCCTCCAAGACTGGTGATTAACAATGTATGCATGTACTAGGCATATGCAGAATGAATCATATCTTGATTTCCAAAGCGATTTCAAACTGTAATTGATATAAAATGTGCTCCAATACTTCTGTCTTTTAGGGAAATGAAGAAAAAAGCAGGTTAATATAATTCAGCTTTGCTATTTTGTGTATCCTGTGTCAGAAAAGGACAACAAAGTTCAAGATGATAAAAAGCACCAGATGGTAGTTAGTCATGGTAGAAGCAATGCCGTTAGTAACTTTGAGATTGAAGTGTAACATCACAGGAGAGCCAACTCATTTAGTTTGCCACCAGAAAGGTCTCTAGTGGCTCCTAAACACACACATGTGCGTTAACTGTGTGTGTGTAGGTTTGTTTTTTTTTTGTTTTTTTCTTTTTAGCTTCTCTGCAGGGGAAAAAACACCATCATCAAATCTGACGCAACCACACCCACACAACGAGCGTTAGAAACAAAGCAGCTGACTGTTGATAAAAGTTACTGTATGAAAATGTTGTTTTCCGTCTTTTAAGCTCAGTTTTGCTTCGTTTATGGGAGAGTTTCAGATTAAATAGCACGTTGATAAGTGAGGGGGTGGGGGGTTGTCCCAAAACATTTACATCCAGGATATAACATTTTTCAAGACTGTTATTTTCAAAAAATTGCCATAACAACATGCTAATTTTCCTTTAATGCATTTTATTTTAAAGCTACACTGAAAACCAGTTTAGTTTTTTTTTTCATGTCCAGACCATTCCATCCTATTGTCAGAAACTTTTGGAGATGCTGATTGAAAACTCTGAACCCCAGCAGTACGTTTTCCCCACCCGGTGCTGCTGAGGCTTTTCCATTTTGAATGGCTGCATATCGTTCAGACTTGACTTTACGGCTGAGTTTGAACCCTAATGGAAATGTTACAGGTCAGAACTAGTGAGATTGCTATGGTGGCTTTTACATGAAAGTGACCGGGGTCCCTGTTGAGAACGGACAGACTGCCATTAGATTCACGCGAAGGTGCGCCTACATGTGTCCCTGTTGGTCACCACAGAAAACCTGTGATGTAAAACCAGGTGTGTATTTCTCAAAATCTGTCAGAATGTGTGAACATGTAATGTAGCCGTGCACATAGGAGATCTACGAACTCCATTACAGCAATGTTGAAAAGTATTTGTATTTTTGTTTGTACTTTTTTTGTGCTATTATTTGGTTATTGTTCTGTTTTACTAGCCTTGCTCTGTTTTTCACTTTGTGTCCTGCTTAAAAACAAAATTTCCCATGTGTGGGATCAAGAAAGTCATCTTATTTTATGTTAAATACATAAGCAAGTCACGCCTTTTGGATCATATCCAGACTTGCACAACTGGAGATTAAAATGTTTGCAAAATATCTTTAACTCAAACAGTAAATGACACTTTTTACAATTAGATATCGGGCTGGTCTTTGACTGGGCCAATCTTCTACTAAACACACGTTGATGCAAACTGTTCCAGTGTAGCTTAAGCTACACTTCAAATTGAATTTAATCACATTTTGAGATATCAAAATGCAGAGCATGCCACACTTTTCAGACTGTTTGTAAAATTAAAAATATATATTTTTTTGCATTATATCAAAGTGAAGTTTGTGGTTACAACATGACAGAATGCTAAGCTCAAGAAGTCTGAATCACTTTGCAAGTCACTGCATTTTCCTTGATGCAACATGACAGCTTTGGGACAATGTAAAATTACCTGAGACATGTAACCAAGTTTCTTATAGTCCAAACAAAGCACTAAGGTCTCGTAGCTTTTCGGTACCTTAAAAACGTCAACCTGTTTCTGTTTCTCTTTTGTATCCTCAATTATAGCTTAGTGAACATGAGCACACAAGGGCTACCAATCTCGAGATTATTCACATTACTAAATCAAAGGGAAATCAACACAAAGTGCCGTAATATGCGGTTTGATGAAAGGAAGCGAAGAAGTGACCCCTTCATGTGCCGTCGGGGTTTACTGACAGGCAAGAGAATTAAAAATGAATCAATCAAGGAGCCAATCAAACAGCTGCCGCTGCTGCTCTGATCTAGTGCATAATTTGGAGGTTATCTGTCCTGCAGGAGTTTTAAACATTGCCGAATGCTTTATGCCTCGAAAATCACCGGCAGGGAGAAATAATGAGATGCAGCAGTTTAGGGGATCACACAGAGTCAGAAAACGTCTCATTAGGTTGTTCTGAAAGTGCCGGTGTGATAAACACAGTTGTTGGAAGTGCACCGCATGCGCTAATAATTTACCAGGCCTCGACTTATTCATCTGTACATTCAGCTGAGTCTGTGTTTATACACATCCAGGTAATCTCACCTGTACAGAGCACATGATGTGAATAAGACGTACCCGAATGACCACAAAGTAAGGCAGCCCAAGACACAGATGGAATTGGCCTGCGGTGTAAATAATTTAGCCATTTTTTGAAAATTTCGTTTGAAAAATAAAAAAAATGTGATGAGGGCCGAGAGGGTGGATTAGTAATCACTGATGAAGTTCCTGCACTCGCTAAGTGCTGCTTGGTGATTTGATTAATTGGTAATTTTCTGCACTGAGGGCCACATCATCAACCACAGCAGGTCCATCAGTAGAACATAAAAAGACCTTGTCCTCCAGTGGAACTTAATAAACCGGGCCTTAAGTGCTGCAATGTGTGCTGCTTTTTTTTTTTTTTTTTTTGTATTTGCTGCTTTCTCGTTGAGTTTTCAAATGAATTCAGAACATGAGCTTAATTGAACCTGATGCTAAACAGCCTGATTCAGCTCCTGGTACTTTTGTTTGTCTGGATCGCTAATGCACGTAGGAACCACAGCAGTTTTGTTGAGCGGGCTCTTTTATTTCTAACTCATATGCCAACGTGCTGTACATGAATTTCAGTTCTAAAAGAAATGAGCTTCAAGTTCCTTTCAGTTTTTAGTTTAGTTTTTAGTGACTTATTCTCTTTTATATACAGCAAGTCCCATTGATCCTTCATATACAGTAAATATGTGCAATGAAATGCAACTCCTATTCTGTTGTTTGGGGGGGAAGCTACTAAATAAAGTAGTACGTAAAGTAATTATATAAAAGGGAAATGATAACATGCCTAGTCTAATCATCCTCAGGAAAACAGTAATTTTGTATGAAATAGTCAAGATAGTCATGATAGTCAGTTTCCTCTGTAAAGTCAGACATTTTTATTGTTTTTAGGGGTTTGCATCAAATAAATACAGTATGGGAAATCAATACAGAAATAAGTCTTATTCCAACAACCCTTCATAGTCATAGTTCTGCATTACATTTCATTCATTGTTCTTTTTTCCACCAACTTAAAGTAAACGCTTTGACAAATACTGAATTATTGTTAATTTCCAGGAGACTGAGCCACAAAGACATTTGTGAAAAATAGAGAGGTAGCTGCTCCACTTGCTCCTGGTATATATGCCTACTTTATTTTTGTGGCCTTCAATTAGCCGAAGAAAACAGCACACTTACCTGTAGAAACACTTAAAACATCCCGCCATTATATAACTCCTAATAGTCGCCTTCCATTAAAACAGAAATAAACACATCTGTTTGAGGGAAAAGCCGGTCTGACCGACGACAAAAAGGCACTCAAATATGACGAGTCGCTTCTGACCCAGACAGAATAATTACTGCTCTTTTAGAGTGAAATGATTGAAATTAGCGCTATCTCCCATTTTGCTGCCGTCCCTCTTTGTTACATACAATAGAGGAGTAAAAAAACATTCTCGGTATCAACCAAAGCGCGGCTCAGTCTGAGTAAAACCTTGAGTCGCCACATCAAACGAGGTCACAAACTTCCCCCTCGGATTCTAATGGCCGTTATTGATGTCTTTAATAAGTTTTGCCCTCTCTTTCTCTTTCTCTCTCAGCCGAGTATTAATGGACAGCGTGATTCCGGGCGGGGCCAGGCGGTGCCACGAGAAACTCAACAGCCGAAAAACGAGGGGAAGAGGACGGAGAGAGAGAGAAAGAGAGAGAGAGAGAGAGAGAGAGAGAGAGAGAGAGAGAGAGAGAGAGAGAGAGGAGGGACCGCGCGAGACGGGCAGAGATTGAAAGAATGTGGAAGCGATCCCAAGAGTTCTATCATACTAATCCCTTTGGCCATGAGCTGTGAGTCAATTATTCTTCATTTGTCTTTTATCCTGGCACTGCTGTGTCTGAGAATGAAGCTCCTCTGAGGACTGTCAGGCGCTTATTGATGCCGTCTGGCCTGAAGGGCTCACACTATTCTGGAGACAGAATCAGAGATGTGCAGGGTCCAAGAGTGTAATTGTGTCAGGAATAAGGGGTTGATCACGGAATGGATTCCTTTCTCGGCTGCGGCGCTCGGCATGAAACGAAGCTACGTCTCGAAGCTAATGTATGCTAGGCGGAGTTTGAAAGAGCTAAAATGAGTTTGGTAAAGTTTGAATCTGTTACTCAAGGAACAGCCTAGTGTAACCAGTATCCCACACTCTTTGCTGCATTTTACTATGTAAATTGTGAAAAAGAAAAAGTATTTTGCATTTTGTTCAGCTGGTCCATAACCAGGTTTTAACTAAAGCTTCAGAAATCTGATGAGATCACACAAACCCAGTTCAACTTCTTGAAACATCATAAATTGACAGAAAATTGAAAATCACTACGGTGAAGCGATATGGCAGTGAATAAGCTGATGTTTTTTGTATCTTTTGATAATTTTTGTGTATTTGAATGTCTGTAATAGCTCTTCTGAACTGAATTATGGAGAAATTTAACTGCCATGTTTCTTTTGAAAGCAGAATTTCATTTTTTGTTCTCAAAGCTTGTAATACTTCCACTCAGATCTTTTGCTCTCTTTCAAATATTCCGTGCTCTCTCAAATTTTTGTGCTCACACTCAGATTTTCTCCTCGGACGCTAAACTTCTCTCCGCATGGATTTTAAAAAAAATCTCTTTATCTTTAATTTCTTTTTATTTCTCTTTCTCACTGTTTTTCTTAAAATCTCTCTCTTTCTCATTGTTTATTCAATGTCACATGCTGTTTTAATTTTAATTATGTAAAGCACTTTGATATGCCTTACTGCTGAAATGTGCTATACAAATAAAATTTGATTGATTGATTGATTAACTCTGCTCTTGCAAACATCTCTGTTGCAAATTCTTTTCTGCTCTCTCTCAAAACAAAAAGTACCGTCACCTGGCAACTTTCCAGCCAATAGAATGAAAGTGTTATACTGGGCTGTGGGAGCTTCCTTGAGGGTCTGTATATTGACGTGATTTTGTTGTGTTTTCTTAATGTTATTAAAGATTTCAGTTGTTCAACAGTCTGTCTCAACATGTGGGTCCTCTGCAAATCCAAAATATCACTTTTCTTGTTAATTTTACAATCTCTGCAGTGTTTCTCTTGAATGAAACCCTGTTTCTGTTTAAGGAAATCAGCTGATGAAATCTTGAATCATATAAATTAAAATATTTATGCTGTTTCTTCCAGTTGCTTCCCTTTAAGTGCAAAAATGGTGTGTATATAATGTCTTAGTTGAATTTTTTACACTTCAAGTGAAGCTGAATGCAGACTCAAATTCAAAGTAATGGGAGAAGGATGCTGGATCAATGTTGGGTTTCCATAAAAATTGCAAAACTGTCAGCAAGAGCTGAACTGCATACACAGATAAATAGCAATGACCTTGAGGCGAAAAATTTTGTTGCTCTTTTCTGCATTAAATATCCAAAGTTTGCTCCTGAAAAACTCCAAATGGAGTAACTTACACTAACCTTCGGTTGAGCTGCACAAAATATGTCGGTTTTCACAAGTGGAAGTCCTCAAGAAAAGAGGCCCAGCTGCCTTCTACTTAAGCACTAAGGATTTACTCTTCCACACCAATGTAAACATGTAGAAAAGAATTTGATATTTTCTGCAAACCAAGCAATAATTATGTTTTCTAAACTCATCTCTGAGCTGCGAGACGAAGTAGTTGTCAGAGTGAGGATGGACCGTTTTTACTTGTAATGGTTCAGATTGAATTGGACCCATAACGGCGACAAACTAAATACATTTATTTAGAAGCAAGAGAACATGCTAGGTGATCGGCAGCTTCTCTTCTGATCTGTTTTCTGGTTAAACAAAACCCCAGTGATCAGAGTGGCCCCCGCTGTCTTTAGCGTTGTTGCACATGAGAAAAATCTCAGTTCATGACCAGCAGTTTGCTTATTGAAAACAAATTGCACAGTAGAATTATCTATGTTTCTTTTACACGTTTGTCTGGCCAAAAGAAATATGGCTGGACTGTGGTATTGCTTTGCTTCAGAAGCTTTTATTGTTACTCATCTTAAAATGTCTGGAACTCAGCGTTTTGACTTCTCGCTTGCGCAAAATGAGTGGACAAAGTAAGCACTGGGCATGAGTAGTTTGGATTTTAACATGACATATTTTCAGCTCGGCAGCCTGCTGCCACAGGTGGATATACATTTACAGAGTCTGTGTGGAGCACCTGCACAAAAACAAAACATGCCTCAGGCTTCACTCACACCATGCAAGACTCGGGCAAAGCAGTAGGAGCAACTTTGCTTTGTGCAAAGACATCTCTGCATGTGGAGTGCCCTGGGACTGAACTGCTGATCCAAGGATTCAGCCAGCAGGATGAAATGTTGGTATTTTACCTTCTGGGAAGGCAGGGACGTGTGTAAGCTAAACGTGCAGAGCCTTCAGAGAGTATTTGTAACCTCTTGAAGATTTTTTTTCACATTTTGTCACAATCACAGGCATCAGTTTATTCTATTGTGAGGTTTATTTCTCTCTTTTTTTGTGGTGCACATAACTCTTAGTTGTGCACTGTACAAATCTGACTTTTGGGGAAAAATTACACTATGTTTTAAAACTATGAGAAATTCTGTTTGTGGTGTGGCACCAGCTATTTATGACACATGGTAAAAATACAAAAGGTGCTCTGGTTAGATAACTACTGAGTTTAGATCGGATCTAAAAGTTCCAACAAGTTCCAAGCCCAATCCAACCTAATTAACTCTAATTAGAGGTCGGAGTCAAAGTCAACCAGACATATAATGCTAAACTGCTACCACTTTAAAATAGACAGACAGAACTAGCGAGATGGATAGAGATATAGCTAGCTAGCGAGATGGATAGCTGTGTAGATTTTATTACAGATTTATAATCCAAATCACATAAAAGAACAATCAATAATAAAAAAATAAGAGTACATGACCCATCTCCTTTCAGTAGGCTGTCATACTAATGTTTCCAAAATATATATCTTACTGTACTATGTTTAATGTTAGTCAATAACAGAATGTCTCTATTATTAGACTTGTTTGGTCGGCAAATAAATTTAGGATATTTTAAAACAGCTCCTCACTGGCACTGGTCCATCTGGGCTTATTTTTTTTATTTATTTTTTTACAAAAATACTTTAAGTCCTCTGACTTTGTGCTCTGCTGACATAGGAGTGGAACTACTCCCGTTCTTTAGCTTGTGTTTAGCATCTCCCAGCTCCGTTTTGTCACTTTTGTTGCTTCCTGTAACTGGAGGGTCTTTTCTAGAGTGTGTGATTGATGGGAGCGGAGCAGGGCACAGCCTTGTGCACATTAGTTGTGCAGTGTGCTGCGTTTGTTACAGTCTAATTAACTTCTGCCCACTCCTGAATTGTGCAGTCATCAGGCAACTTCTAAAGGCAATTGGTTGCACTCAGAGAAAAGTGGGCTGGACACTTTTGCACACTGTGATCATGTATAATTTTCTTTCTACTTCATAATTGTCTAACACTTAGTGTTGGTCTTTCACATTACATTCCAATTAAACACATATTTATGTTTCTGGTTGTAATATGACAAGATATGGAAAAGTTTAAAGGGTGTGAATACTTTTGCAAGCCACTGTATGTTGCAGAACAAAGCTGGTGCCAGTGGGTGGCACAATCTGCCAGCCATGGCCTGGAGGTTTAAACGAGGCTTTAAATGATGCAGTTTTGTCCCAATTTAGCCTTGTTTCTGCTACGTGTTCAGCTATCATAGAAGTATTAAACCAGCATGTGAACTGAATGTGAAGTATGGATCTGTATGGACCATACCGATCCATACAAATCCATACTGTATGACGTGTAGGTCTTTGGTATGCGCTCGTCAAATCCTACATGCATTTGACAACACACAAGCAGACGTAAAGCTAAAAAGAAGCTATGCTGACAGACAACCAACAGAGTGACTGGAGGAGGGCAAAAAAAAAATAAAAAGAAAATTGAGTAAAAGAGGTACCCAACGATGAAATATCTCTTTGATGCCACAGTACATCCTGAGATGAGAAGCCCAGCCTTTCAGCAGCGTTTTGACAGAAATATAGATGAAAAGTCTCCATCTTTTGAAATCAATACAAGTGTATGTTTTTGACGTCAATTAGAGGCTACGGAGAAAACATCGGGGAACCAGACAGGGCCCCTAGACTTCAAATGTTGACGCTGAGAACCCAGTGAGTACATCACACCGGATCTATCTAATGCCTTTTTTGATGTCAGCTGCCAACTTGTTAATTGTTCCGAATGTACAACTGTGATGCTTCAAATCCGATGTCTGTCCACAGGTGGAGGAGCATTGCTGACCGACAGTAAAATTAGCCAGCTACAGGAACAAGATGGATTATTTACTTTAACTTTAGAGGGAAAAACTGTTTCGTCAACACTCAACAGCAGTGGAGCAAGAAAATACCTATGGGGTACCAGGCTGGGATCGTTACCCACTCAGGCTAAATGTTAGCTTAACTAATAAGTAACTGGCGCCAACTTTGGAGCACAACATCCATAGTTTCCAAAGAATCTACCAAAGATGGCAAATATTTTCTCACTGCAAATAAATGTACGCTACATATGCTATCTGTTACTGCTGCCACCATATTTGAAATATAAAGCATTTTTATAACAGCTGAAGTTGACATGGCTTTTTGCTTGCGCTATTAAATGACACTATGTGACTGGAAAACACAGGATACTGCCCCTTTAACACCATAATGCTTTATCTTTTGACAAAACTTGTCATTCAGATGTTTTCATTTTCTTGTGCATCCTCTCTAGACGAGCTCATGTGTTCTGAAAGCCGTCCAATAGGAAGATGTGTGTCACTATTATCGTTAAAAGGTGTTTTTCAAAGCTGGTGCTAACAGCAGTTGAAACTGGTGGCAAATTTGGCAGGTTTTTTCCTTTGTATGAAGACTTTCTTCACAAAATGACACCAAATGTCATATCCTCTCATGTTTCCATGCCAACAGCCGAACTATTCCATCAAGCCTCAGTGCACCGGAGAGTTTTTTTTTCCCCCAACTGTTCCTCTTTGGAGGTAGCCAGCTACTTCACGAGCCAGTACGGCTTCAAATGACTCATGACTGAAGAAGGCATCAGGTAAGATGTCACTATGACCGATATCATTTCATATCAAGTCTTTGAAAGTTGTTTTTTTAATAGCTGGATACCCAGGTACTTCTGACGTATGTAGAATTACAGAAGCGTAAAAGGATGCGCTGGTATAATATCTCAGTAGATCACAGTATTTCTCACTAAGGAGAACCCCGTCTTGTGAAGCACTATTTGGTACATGGGTATTTATTCCTCTTATAATTTTTTTTCCACATGTTTTCAGTTCAAATCCTCTTTTTAAAATGTGTTTACTTGCAGTGAGATACTAACACAAAGTCCTTATAAACTGAAGTCTGTCTTGCAGAAACCTGAATGAAGTTAATTTCTACAACATAAAAAAGCCAAAACATCTAAATATAAATACATTTTTGAGTGGATTTGTAGCACTTATTCAATGTGTCGTACTTTTATTCTCTGATGAGACATTTCGTCTCCATGATTCATCCCCTCAAAAAGGTTTATGATTGGATATTGTCATTATTTTATTCACCTCTACAACTTTTCTTGCCGTTTTTCAAGATTTTGACTTGAAATATTTTTCTTCTCACTCCTCAATGTCCCCTGCTTCTGTTCTATGGCGCCCCCTTGTTTCATTTTTCACAATTTCCCACATTGCCTTTAGCATGTTTTCTTTTCAATTAAGTTTTGTCTATTTACAATCAAAATTATATAAAGCAATCCTGACTAAGTATATGACTAGAAAAGGTTCATATTTCCTATCATATAATAAACTGAACATGAATTGAAATGGAATGTCTGTAATTATCTTTGAGTTTTGTCGTATGATTGGATTGGATTAAATTGACGACATATTTCTGTGTATGACATGGATTCTCTTTTTTTCTCTCTCTCTTTTTGAACTGGAGCTTATTTATGAATAGGCTTAAACTTCATGTGCAGATAAAACTAAATTGAATGGGACCACTGTGACATGCTGTAAAACAGTAAAAACATGTGGAAGTGAATTTTAAAAAAAGTACTTTTTGTTAATAAGATGGAAAGGTAGAATCGTGACATTTCAAAGGGAAAAGTAGAAATAAAGACATGATGACAATATTTTTCTCTCTCCACTTTTTCTCTCTGTAGCATCCACTACAACTGGACACACTTAAAATATTCTGGAATGAGGTAACAGCATCATTAGGAGACGTCTGCTGACAGTTTTGGACATTCCCCATGAGGACTTAGCAACACTGAATGTAGCCTGTCTAATTTTCAATACTTTTTGGCATTAGGACGTAGAATTAGACAGCCCAGAGGACTTCACCATGGATTGGAAAAACTTTGGATTATTTTAAACTCATTACAGATTCTTTTGAACACAAGTAGGGATTTTTTCCTGTTTTTGCGAAAAGATAAAAATGGAAACTTTTAGCTCTCCCATAAATACGCCATGTCTCAGGATCCTATGTGGTCTTTTCTTGTGAGTTGGATGTATTGTAAGTAGAATCAGTCCAAACTAATCTTGTTTTAGGTCAGTTGAAATTTGTTATTAATAAATAAATCTGACAAATTTATGGAAATCCTGTTAAAATTGATATGTTTAATATACCAGAAGGTGCCAGAAGGTGTTTCACTTTAGAAAAATATAAAAAGAGCGATCCTCTAACAAGTGCTCTAACAAGTGATACCAACTTTCCACTTTAAGAATAGTGACATTTAAATTAGATTCAAACTCCACAACTGTTTTTTATTTTTCTTTCTACACATTTAACAAGCAGGCACCTGAAACTCCAGACGCCAGACTTTTGCTTTTATGAATTAAGAAAATAATACTTTTAGCTCTACTGTTGTCCTCCGTGTTGCATTCCTTAATGAAGTATTGATTTCTCTGGGATTCAGAGGAATACCCCTCAGTCGGTTTGGGAGCTCGCTCCGAGGTAAATCTGTGCTTTTGTTGGGTTTTTACATGTGACCCTGTTCTCCATTGTATTAAAAAAAAAAAATTAAGAAAGCGGCCAGACAGGTATTATTTATTATGTAAGGAATCTCACATTTCTTGATCAATAAGTTAAAAAGCTCTCAGTTTACAAACCCTACCTTATCCATCATGCAGTGCCCTGTTGTTTGGTTTATTCTGCTACAGTAAAAAACAAAAAAAAAAACCTTTAAAAAAGTCCAGTGGCTACAGGGAATGATTTTATGCTGCATAATTAAAATTTTGGAACCTGTGCAACCAACATGGGTTCCCAAGAGGTAATGTCAGTCTCTCACAGTTGCAGCATGTGATAACACTCAACCAATTAGTCTCTCTAAACTCTGTTGTTTCCTGCTGCTAATTATCTGTCCTCCTCAGAGTCTATCTAGCGGTTCTGGATGTTCTTTTCACACTTAGATGATAAGCAGAAAAAGGGGCTTTTTTTTCTCATACAAACTGAAATGCAACGTAGCTTCCCACCAGTACTCTGCTCTAATTACGGTAATAATAGTAATGATTTGAAACTGAGTAATGATTAATTTGTTTCAAAAAGGCAAATTCAGGGTTAAGCATTGGAGCATGTTTAAAGCAGGCCGGTCAATTAGGCAGTTAGTTAAACACGACCAGTGTGGTATTGTGTTTCGGATCATTAGAGGTTTGTGCTGAAGGGTCAAAAATCTATTTACTATAAACAATATTAAACCTCTTGGTTGTTTTATCTTTTTATTTATTTCACAAATCGACAAATTTGGCTTTTTGATGTTAAAAACAAACCCTTCATTGTTAAAGTGAGAACTGATTCCTGCAAAAATAAAGACAACTAGATAAAAATATTTAACATAATTATAAGAGTAATTGCAGGAATATTCACCCTGTTTAAATCAACCGGCCTAATTTAACAGAGGTCCAGCCAATCAGTGGTTTCAGACCGAGTGGAATGGAGTTCGCCTGCCTCAACATGATAAACTAGATCAGGGGTTTTGAAGTTGCTCTTTAGTGGCTCACTTAATATACCGAATAATAAAATGTCCCTCTGTTTTTCATTTCATTCTTTTATCCTGTTATTTTAATCTGCCCCACAACACCTAACACAGGCAGTGATTGTTGCAAAAAGACACATGTCCATTCACTGGTAAGTTAGTATTTCTGGCTACCAGTACAGCACGAAGACTAAAGAACAGCCAAGCAAGTTAGAGAGGAAAGTTATGGAATGGTATCAGTTAGGGGATGGATATTAAAAAATTGCTAAGGTCCTGAACGTGCCCGGAGTTAAGTTAAATTTGTCATCAAGACATGGAGGAAATATGTAAATCTGCCTCGATCAGGTCGTCCTCACACTGAGTGACAGTGAAGGAAGGAGATTAGTGAAAGAGGACAACAGGTTACCATGACTACACTCAACTTTCAGCAGCTGAGATGGGAAAGACTCCAGACAACTGTTACCTCATTAGTCAGAGCAATGACAAAGCCACTGTTGAAGGAAACTCAGATCAAGGCTGGACTAGAGTTTGCGAAAAGACTCCATGATTAAGTCAAGTGTCAGGAAGTTCTTTGGTCGGACAAGACTAAAATGGAGCTTTTGGCCATTAGACAAGATGCCATGTTTGATGAAGAACAAACACCACAAGCACACCAGGTTCTTCGCAGTAGGCCTTAGAAGGGTCGTAAAGGTAGAACATAAAATTAAAGCAGCAAATATGTTTAAGAAAATCCTGGAGGACAATTTCTGTAAGAGAACGACATCTTTATTTTCCTTCAAGACAACGACCCAAAGCATCCAGGTAAAGCTGCAGAAATGGCTTGAAGAAAAAAAGACAAATGTTTTGCAGTGGCCCAGACCTCAACATCACAGAGAATGTGTGGCTGGACTTTAAAAAATGCAGTTCACAGCTCATCTGCGTCCAATCTGACAGAGCTTAAACAGTCTTTCAAGAAAGAATGGAGAAAAAAATGTCTAGATGCACTATCCACCCAGACTCAAGGCTGCCTATCTTCAGCTATGGTGGGGTACAGCCTGGTCAGGTCGCAGGTCCATCATAGGGGAATATATATTAAATGGCCTGTTCTTGTATAGCCCCTTGTCAAGGCCTAGGACTCCAAAGTGCTTTACACCACAATCTCTCATTCTTACACACATTCAGACACTGAAGTCCCTGGGGCAGACAGACAGAAGTGAGGTTGCTATTTAATTGGGAACACTGGGCCCTCTGACCACCAAGACACAGGACAAACAACCACGCTCATACTGAACGGCAATTTTTGGACTGTGGGAGGCCGGTGTCTCCAGAGAGAAGTCAACACAGGCATCGGAAGAACATACTAACTCGGTGCAGAAAGGCTGCAGGCAGGAAGGACTTGAACCCAAAGCTTTCCTGCTTCAAGGCAACAGTTTCACCGGCTGAACCACTGTGCAGCACAAGCATCGCACAGAAACGTACTTTTTACCCTCCCTAATACTATTTTTTTCCCACTTTCTGTAGAGTCAGAGCAAACGTAAGTTTTCCTAATATTTTGATTTGGACTACAGTACTTCCAATAAATTTGCATGCATAGAAATGAAAGGTATAAGGTAATTTGCTTTGCCTTAGACATACTGCTATTATATGGACTATGAAACTAAATTTTATATTTTAAAGGAGATAGCATCTTTCTGTCAACCTCAAGTTGCTTGACCGCATCCTGTTCATTCATTAGTTTAATCTTATTTTTTGGAATATTGTGTTAAAGGGGCTGTATTATGTGTTTTCCAGCCACATAGTGCCATTTTATAGCAGAATCAGATGACTGTTACATTCAGTTGTTATGAAAAATGCTGTTCACATCAATTATGACTTACATTTTTTTGACTTTGTAATTTAACACCTTGAAATTGGGCATCTGTCCCTTTAAGAAACTCCTGTTCTTTCTGAAATGCCGCTTTCATGAAGTCATCACAACATGGCTCCTCTATAAACAGTATGAGTAACGTTTTTACCAGTGTTTCACTGAGACGTAGCTCCTATAATGAGCTCAGCAGATGCGCAATTCCACCAGGTGTTTGCTAATTGCTGCTGGCTAGTCTGAAGGAGACGAGTGGGGGGAGTCGCTTCACAAAGATTCATTCTCAAAAGCAGTGCTAGGTCCACTCAGGTGTTTTGCACTGCTGGACGGTTGCCATGGGAGATTCAAGGATTTCTCAAACATGCATAAAAGAATCAAAGCAACTCTCCAGGTTTGCTTTTGACAAAGGAATGACATTATAACATGACGCGAAGCTTAAAAAAAGTTGATTTTACATAACACCGCCCCTTTAAGGTGACAGCCATGTGCTTAATCAATTAAATCCCGGGCTGAGGAGTTGATAACATGCGACTTGGCATTTTCTTAAATGTGCCAGTTTGCAAGAACTGTGAGCAAAAAAAAAAAAAAAAAAACTGGCAAAAGAAAGGAAACATAAGGACTGTGAATATGCTAGTTTGTTAGCCACCCTTATGTCCAGTATCAATTCAAAATGCAGCTGGCTGGAGAGATGTGAGAGCCACACTGCCTGCTTTCTGGGCTTCATCTCACTTGCGTACATCTGCAGTCACGCACACCTCCAAGCGCTGGAACGCAATTCATAATGAGAAAAAGATTAAATTGGACTTATGGAGGAGGCAGTGGCGTTTCCAGCCAAGTGTGTCTCTTAAAAATGCATCAACACTCATTACATTGTGCTTAATGGGCTTCAGAAAAATTTGTCCCTTTGCCATTTGGTCACAGCTAAGGGAAAGCGGTCATAATAGATACAAATTAAGTCATGAGAAAAGCTGGACTCGCAAACTGAAAAACACACCCACAGACACAACCACAACCACACACACACACACACACACACCGGGCCTCGGATTTTGCTTCCGGACAACTGTGCAATTCCTCATCCATCATCCGCAGTTTGATGAAAATGTACCTGTTACATGATTCAGTGGAAATAGCAATGAGTAATAATTAAAAACGGTTGTCTCCCAGTTAGATTGGACCCTTTTTGAAAAAGCTGGCTGGGACTAGCGCTGATGTTCCAGACATATGTGACCGAAACGCGGCAAGCCAAGACTCAGGACACTGAGGCAGCGAGATTCTGTTCTGTGTTGCTGTTGGATTCAAACTTAAGTTTAGTAAAATCAACTTTTAATTGCCAGGAATAAAAGGGGAGAAAAGAAAAAGAAAAAAAAACGGCAGTTCCGTACAAAGACTTCTTTCTATTCAAGCTGCCCTACTTAATCCAATTATGTCTGAGTTAAGTATTAAACTCAATTTAGAAGCAATACAATGAAGCCAAAAAGTGACTAATGCTGGTCAGTGAATCTAATGAACAAAACTATAATCATCTACTTTTCCATCTGGCCATTTGGCCTCCTGTGCCAGGAGAGAACACTCTGCTGTGTGTCGCCTCAGTGCAGCCAAACACTCATATGCTTCTGTAACGAGGGCGACTGAGGTTTGGGCCGTCTTACCAAGATGATCTGCAGTCCTCAGCTGGATTCAGGTTAGCTGCAGCGCCGTGGTTAAGTGTTTATATTCCTGGAACCTTTACAAATAGGCCAATGTTTTTAACACCAGTTTCTATGGATTTTATTGGGACTTGGTGTAATAAAGCAACACAGACAAGTCTTTTGTTGCCTCCAACAGGTTTTTGTTGAGTACAATCCTGTATTCAAATCTTCAGATCAACTTTGACCAAACTAATTCCCTTTGGGCCACATCAAGATGATGAATGTTCTCAAGGAGCATTTAAAGCAGAATGTATTGATAACAAATTGCTAAAATGTAAATAAATAGTTGCCTCTACATTCAACGAGTACTACTTAAAATGTAATACCATTGAACATCTTGCCACATTGATAAGTCCCTCCAGGATTTTATTGTTTATTTATTTATTTGGTGTTAATTTTTAAGTATTTGCAAATAATTTTGCAATATTTCTGCTTATGTATGACAGTAAGTTTGACTTTTTGTTACTCGCTATAGCCATAATGGACTACAACTTAACATCAAGTAAAGCTGAGGCAGCGGTGTCTTAAAAGAAAGAAATACTGCCACCTGCAGGTGGGAGGTAGCAGTCACTTACACCCAATGTTTTTGACCATTTCTGCTGAAAATGTGCAGTAACTCAGTTTTATTAATAAAAAAAAGGTGAGATCTGTTGATTTTGCGTAAATATTCGTAAAAATAAGTCTATAAACTTAGTCATAAAAAGTTACGAGATGGATTTGAGCCTTGAGGGAGTCATCATAACATTAACATTTTTACCAGTGTTTCACTGAGAAGTAGCTTGTATAATATAGGTTTTATTTCATGTTTTGATGAGTATTTGTGTCGCATCGAGAAACAAAAAAGCTTTAAGTCTGATCAGCGTAGCTCAAACTTTTTTTTTCTCTCTAAACGTTCACTCTTTAGTCTTAAAATATTTTCCTACATCTCTACCAGGGGGTTCCAGGAAACGTCAGGGCTACTGTACAACACAAAGTGCTGCAGTCTCCCTGAACAGACAACTTGTCCCACCGCTGCTCTCGTGGATTTTGCTTGAGGCAGTGGCCTGGCCTCCAAATTCCCCAGATCCTTATCAAAGCAATGGGCTGGAAAAAGTTAAATTCACCGAGGCCCGACTGGACAACTCAGGAGATCCCCCAGGAGGCGCGCGTCCACGTCTGTCAGCGATGATTACATAAAGTGTGGATGACCTACATAACACTAGATTGGAAGCTTTTAACACTGTGGAATCTCTTGCTAGATTCGATTAAAGCTGGTAACTACAGGAATGTACATTCAAAGCGGTACAGAGTGCTAAAATGGGTTAATGTAAAGTTAGGTGGAAATAGTAAGGGCTGAGAAGACTTTTCTGTACGTTACTTTCAGAGCCTATTGTTCAGATGAGGTCCCAATGCAGATGGAGCAGAAGCAGCGCTTTGTCACTGTTTGAACTACTTTCATAGTGAAGGAGCTGTGCAGGTCTCTGAAGCTTTGGAAAAGGAAAATCCCTGATGACCGAAAACAGAGGTGAGCGAGAAACTCATTGTTCATCGTCCTTCTGCAATATTTTTATTCAGGGTAGCTTCAGGTGTAGGTGTTGCGTCAGATCTGGCTTAAACCTTTGTTGGTTACGCTTTACTGTTTTCAACCGAGAGAGCTATAACTGCAATGTGTTGGGAATCAACATTTTCATCAATGTGACTTATGTGATTATTAATAAAGAATTATCCCATAAATAACATCTTTCTCGAACTACTGATGTGGCTACCAATGGAGGAAGCAACAAGAATGATAAAAGACGAACAAAGTATAATAACTTGAAATTAAATGATGGAAAATAACTTAAAAATGAATTAATTAACTAAACAAGTAAGAAAGGTTATCATGAACCATAAGCTATATAGGAATGCCACGGCTCAGAAAGACATGAGGATGAAGAGGGGGCACAGAAAATGGATGGAAGTACATGGGCCTGAGATGATGTCCAGATTTTGCGAAAAACAGTTTTGCAATTCTGGTGTTTCCATTAAATAAGAAATGAAATTAAAATCACGCACATTTACACTTATTCACGCCTATTCACACGTTAAGACCTGTTTCTGGTTCTTCTCAGCATCCCTGGAACCAGAACCAAACATGGAGAAGCAGCATTTAGCTTCTGTGCACCACAAATCTGGAACCAACTTACAGAAAACTACAAAACGGCTGAAACACCGAGTTCCTTTGTTACCAAATGGGTTATTTAAATATTTGAAGAGGAAGACGTATTGTTCGTATTCTAGTATGCCATAAGACACACACATCGTACTTTATTTTTGTCTCTTCATTTGGTCACTGAGACAGACTGTCCGGCGGGGATTGGTTGTGAGGTGAGTGGGGGAGGGACAAGACAACACGGAGGGAAGAAGTTTTGCGCGACAAAGGAGCGGAAAAGGAAGGCGAGAGAAGACATTTTGAGCCGCGCTCCTTTTATCAGTAGGTGGCGGGAATGCAACCATAACCTTTTTTCCCGACCGGCGGCAACCGCCATTTAATTTCAAGAAAAGAAGAAAAAAAAAGTGGTGAGAAGAGGAACAGAGAGCAAGACTCGGTTGGACGGAGTGGCCAAGACCAGAGGCTAAGTTAAGATAAGTTAGCTGAGAAATTTCAACGCTCTCAATGTTTTTCTCAAAAGCCCTGCAAGAGATTTTTTTTTTCCCCCACCCATCGAGGTCCTGTGAGTACAAAACATTCACATGTTTCTTACTTTTATTTAAGTTGAGACTAAAGTTGTGCCTTCGCTAAATGACAAGGATTCTCAATTCGGAATACTTGTATTGATTCTGCCTGGTTTAATGAGGTACTTGTTTTTCCGAGTTGTTTGTTCCGGGGCTTTCGACTTTAAAGTTTGGTGATGAATTAAAAAAAAAAAAAGGCCGCAAAATACAAATTCAGTCATGAATTGTTACACAGATATATATATATTTTTTGTTAGTACCTCCTCTTTTAATTGATTTGTTCCCAACTTAATTTTTTTTATCACTAAAGGATGCAAATGAATTTTCTTAAATATAATCCCCAAAAGCAGTGAAACACCAGGGGAAACTGAACACAGTTAAACTAGAAAATCGTATAGCTACAACTGACTGCAGGTGAAGCAATCGGGTAATAAAGAACACCTGTTGGAGGAAACGAAAACAGGGTGGCTGAAGAGGACTGAGGAAGGGAGATTAATACAAATTTAAAGGCTTTATTTTCTGGCTATGGTGGTCTTTATTTGACAGTGGTTAGACAGGAAAATGGGTTGAGATGGGGTAGACATGGGGCACAGGTCTCGGGTCTCGAACTGGTGACGGCTGTGTTGAGGTCTAATGGCTCCGTAAATGGGTCGCGCGCGTTACTCCTGCGCCATCGCAGTTGAAACGGAAGTGAGCGATGGCGTCATTAATGGCGCTGAACACACAAAAAAGGATAGCATAAACAGGAAGCGGAAACTAAATCCAAATGCAAGAATAACAGAAGATGAGAATAAACAAAAACTATTTTGCTTACTTTTGCTAATAGTTGACTTTAATGACTGGTCTTTATTAATGATAAATTATTATTATTTTAAGATTTTGTAATAAATGTTCTGACTTTACAAAGCTAATTATTTTTAAAAAAATCTGACTTCTTTTTTTGACAAGTGTTTGGCAATCAGATAACTACAGATAACCATTCATTACATTAAATCTAAGGAGCCTACCTTGAAATGGATCATCCATTACCATGCACTCTGATGATTTAAATAAAAAATCAGACAAAGGTAAGGGATGAAAGAACTGGATGACTTTTTTTTTCCTCCACTACCAACAAAACAAAGGATTCAGAATTTGAATTGACAAGACAGTCCTCAAAGAAAATCAAAAATTAGTTCCGACCTTAAAACAAAAACCCTGATTGATGCTTTTTTTATATATATTAATTTATTTATTTTTTTGTTTAAAATGTGAGAAAAAAAAACATTTTCAATTAAATCCCACTCCTGATTCCTTCTTTTGGAAGTCTGGTAATGGAAGCTGAAACTTTGTTGGTGCCTGTTTGGTTTTCGCCTGTGTTTCTTCCGTGAAGTTAATTTTCTTGAACAAGTATTGTGCGTGGGTGTGACCGTTAACCTGATCACACACACGTCTCCCTCCAGGAGCTGCTTCCTGAGCACTCTGCTGTGACATTTCCAGGCTGTTTACATGCCGCACCATAACGCATCGATTCCATAAGGACGACCCATCTGTATTTTGCTCGCTGCCGGCGCTGAAATAAAAACAAGACTTCAGCTCGTCTGAGGCTCGATAGCATTTCCTCTGGTTAAACGATTCCCCCGTGAGGGTCTTGTTTCATTTGTACACTGCTGTCAACGCTACGAGCTATTTCGTAGGTCGTGGCTGAACACGCACACAGCGTTGGCATCAGATAACTTGCCATTGTTTTCTCCTTCAGCTATGTAAAGCATTTATAAATGCATAAAAAACTTCTGTGCAATCATCTGCAGTTCAGCTCGTCAGCAAGCCAGTCGTTCACTCTGTTCAAACAGTCCCTCCACACCCTCCCTTCATCCACACTGTCCAAACATGTTAATCCACCTACTTCATCCTTATTCCCATGGATTCTGGCGGCTGGCTGCCACGGTGCTCCTGGGTCACCCCCAGGGAAGCATCAGCACTTCCAGCCAGCCTCTAGGAACAAATAATATTTTTTATCCAATAACGCCATGGGGTCTTTGAATGATATGGGAGTGGGGAGAAAATATGTGAGGATTTGTTCTTTGGAAACTAAATAGACACAGCTGATGGGAGACATGCTTGCATGTCTCTGTGAAATCACCAACTTAAGCTAGAGATGCGCCGATGGTCCTGTGACGATAAATTTTGCTGGGCGATAAATTGTCTCAGAAGTTATTGCAATAATTGATGATACAGTTATTTTTCAGACCATTTCCAAGTAATATAATGCAAGACCACATTCCCAAAGATTAATGAAGTTTAAATTCTAACAAACATTTAACACTGGGAAAGGCAGACATTTTAAATATCCAAGATTGGCTCTTAGTCACAATGTGCCCGATTCATAAGTGGAGATCTATTCAGTCTAATTCTATGCTTTGTGCTCTGAGTGACATCATGCTTTATTTTACGGTAAAATAAATGCATATAATTTAAATATTTAATGGCAGTTCTGAACTATTTCAGAAGTTCACGTTCTTTGACATTTTTTTCTACATATTTGACCAAAGTAAGTCAAGCTTTTGTTTTCGTCAGGT
Source organism: Poecilia latipinna (assembly GCF_001443285.1). Taxonomy (NCBI): domain Eukaryota; kingdom Metazoa; phylum Chordata; class Actinopteri; order Cyprinodontiformes; family Poeciliidae; genus Poecilia; species Poecilia latipinna. The sequence continues at coordinate 21,901 of NW_015112705.1, read as the reverse complement.
TAAGTTTATTTATTGTTTATTCTACATTGTCTGTGCTACACCTAATTGCACTTACTGAACAAATTAAAGTTGTGTTTTTACATGTTTCACCAAGCTGGTGACGCTATTTGTGTATTAAGTGTTCTGAACTGGTTTAGAGTTGTCAGATAAATTAGCAATAAAATAAATGTTTTCAGTCAATTCAGCACTGCTTTCCTGCATTGGGTCGGTATCAGCCGATACTAAGCCTCAAATATCGGTATCGGAAGTGATGTAAAGCGGTGCATCTCTACCTTAAGAGCAGGAATGTACAGTGTGGTGACTGTGCTGAATAATATGCTTCTTTTCCCCCCTCACTGATGTCCCGCTGGTGCAGAAGTCACTGCTTGGTTCAGACCACCGCCATCTGTTGTAGTGATGATGTTGATGTGTGAATATGCAGTCAGATGTACAGTTAGTCATTTGAAGTGTTTCTGGAGAGCCCTTTGTACGGCCCTGTCGTAAAAGAGGCAGCTCCCTTTTGATGCCACACTCTCTGCGAGGAATCAATGAACTTTACTGGATCTGCATTTCATATTGATCACTGCGGTATGTTATATTTACTGTACTTTAAGAGAGTTGTGTTTAATAGTTGCTGGGGGTCAGTAGTAACTCACATCTTGGCTACAATAAAAATACTGGAGCTCATTTTAGAAAATTCTAGTAATTTTTTCCCCCTTTTCTTCAGAGTGTAGTTTAGTTTTAGTCTACATTTGTCCTGGGGGCCCAGCTACTGTAGATGTGTTTTTTTTTTTTTTGTCCTTTTGAATGTTTTATTTTATGTTATTAGATTTGTTTAACTTATTTCTTTAGCCTTTGGATTCAGACAGTGCTTGTGGGCATTGTTGCACACATATTAATGTAGGCAGTGTGTTAAATAAATGAAAGTGCTGGTAATTTTTCATTTGATCTGACATGTAGTGATGGTTCTTGCAGAAACAGCATTTCCTCAGTATTTGGTAGTATTGCCTGTGAACGTCATGTCTTGGGTCAAACCTTTTGGCTTTCCCTCCACAACACTGATGACATTCTGGCCCATTCCTCCAGACAGCACTGTTGGAACTGAGTCAGGTCTGTAGACCGTCTTTGCAGATGCCCTCAAACTCTCTAAATTAGCAACACTGAAACATTGACTTTGTTGTATTCATGGGTCATTGTTCATTTGGAAGACCCAGTTTCACATGAGCTTTAACCACCTGGCTGTTGTTTTCTCATGTTGCCATCTATTTTATGAAGTGTACCAGTTCCTCTTGCTGCAAAATAGGCTGAAAACATTGAAGCCACTCTTATACTTTGGAGTTGGGAAGGCGTTCTCAGGCTTTCAAGTGTCACTCTTTTTCCTCCAAAAGAAACGATTATCATTATGGCCAAACAATCCCACTTCAGTTTCATCAGACCACAGGACATGTCCCTAAAAATTAAAGCAAATTCAGGCCATTGTGTTATTTTTTTTATTTTTTTTTTTATGTTTCTTTCTAATAAAGCCTTCATCTTCACTCTTCAGCCCGAAAAGGACACGTTTCTTAATCCTGGTTCCCATGGCAAGATATTAAAATTGTCAGCTGATTTCTTAAAAAAAACGAGAGACCACACAAATGATGACTAAAAAAATCTTAGTTATAACCCTCGTCTGGTTGTGGTTTTGAGCCAAACATGAACCGATTTCACTCACCAATATTGTCAGATGAGAGACCTCTCAAAACCTCTTGAGACCAAACATGAGTTCAGAGTACACAAATAGGGCTGACTGGGAAGAAGCAACGGCGATAGTTTGTGAACTATATTTAACGGAGAAAAAAATTTATACGAAGATGTCTAGAATGTCCATTGGACTTTTTGGGACACCATGGCAATTGCTTTGTCTTCTATGTATTTTGGATTTCCCTTTGCGTTTCTGTCACCTCGCTTTCTGATTGACAATGCACCACATACAGGCTGTGTTCTTGTGTCTCCTTGGGGAACACCACACATGCTGCAATATCAGATCCAATCCTATCCTTAAGACCATTCTCAGTTTGAATTTAGAGGTATTGCTGCCCCAAGAAGAAACGTCTACAGGGATTATCTTGCCATCTTATGCATGCCCATGCACATCTACTAGCACTGTAAGGAGCCATCCATAAATGTATACTTTTCATGAATCATACATCACACATCTTTATTCTCAGGTGCCACCTAGCAACAGCAAACATATTTTCAGCAATTCTGTAATGTTCTAAGTGAGGGCTCTTTGCTTCAAAACCCATGGTGGTACTTAAGCAACATGACGCCAGGCTAGTCCTTTTACAAAGAAGTCTAACTTTACCTTTTATTGTGGTAAAGTACCGTGTGTCCATGTGGAGAGCAGTTTCTGTAGTTTTAATGTAATGTTGCTAATGTCCAAAGGTTTAGAGTTTCCAGATTTGCCTCAGAGCCATTAAGGAAAACAAACTGCTCTGACTGATGTAGTTTCAGCCAGCAAAGGGATTTTCCTCTGCATACATGAGAGCTGGGACTCGACGAACAGCGGTGGCTGTGGATAATTGTCACAAATAAAAAGCGGGATATAAATCTCAGTTCCTCTAAATCTACAACTTTGTAGAATCATATTTTACTGCAATTAAGGTGCAAGTCTTTGGAAGTACATCTCTACCAAATTTTGTACGTTTAGAGACGGAAATTTTCCCCATTGTTCTTTGGAAAATACCTCAGCTCATTTTGTAGCATTTAACAGCTTTTCTTTCAGAATTTAATTTAGCTTAGTTTGTCTAATCAACTATGACCAGCATGCAGAAATGACAATTCACAAGTATGAACATATGAGACACTTATTCAGCTAAAGAGCTACTGGGATTAGGCTATGAAGGCACTCAATATTTTCACTTAAAATCAATCATACATCCAACAACTCTAAAACATGCAGACAAGTGGTTGTCAGCACAAAGTGCCACAGTAGCATGGTGATATTTATTTCACTAATGCTAGTGGTTTTGAAACCGTGTCTTTTTCATATTGTGGTATATGTTGAAACCTGTAACCAGCCCATTCCTGGTCCAGAGTATCACTGATTTTACCTAATTTTAGCTACTGTGGTGCCTAATCCATGGACTTTTGCCTTCATTGGATTCCTAACCCATGAACTACAGTGACCCTTGTCCACTGAAGTTAATTTTAGTCGTATCTGACCAGGGAATCTTGTTCCGCCTACATTAGTTTGGCCAAACTGTTCTGAGTGAACGACTGACTGTCCTGACAGTGTCTCCAACTTAACCTGTGGTGCTCCTCTTTCCTTGGACCTGTTGGCTTCTTCTCTGAATAATGCCTGC
>NW_015112705.1:0-14408 GCF_001443285.1 Poecilia latipinna | reverse complement strand
ATTTTCCTCGAGGAATTTTAGTAATCAAGGTACTCGAATCATTCGAGGAATCGTTTCAGCCCTAATGCCTACCCAAACTATCAGTGCAGGTGGACTGTAAGTTTTCTGTTGCACTTTATGTTTTCCATTTCGTTTGACTGAACAGTTCTGTCAGTAGGAATACTTTCGTAGCAAACTAGAATGTCCGTGATTTTTTGCTGTGGGTGGTCACACTTTGCGGCTACATTTTCTTTCTATATGTGTTTTTGTGGGAAGGGTGCTAGGAAAAGGATGGACTCCGGACAGGAAGTGAAAAACGAGCGCTGGGGCAAATTACACTGTCCTCGGGTCTACGGTGTAGTTGGGTAGGTTTTTATCTTTGTCTCCCCCCTGTGCAAAAAAACAACCTTTGGTCAGCTTCCAGCTTGCCCTGCACACCTGGCTGCCACGACTATGAAAGCCTCGGCTTTCATACTCGTGAACCAATGGGATGTAAGAACCCATTTCTTACATCGCTGAAAGAAATGGGTTCGGGAGAGAAAATACAGTAGAAGTGAAGTGGGCAAGAAGGAGCCAAGGAATGACAGCAATATTATCAATAAAAACCAGTGAGATTTCTTGCTGTGTGACCTTGTGGGTATTAGCAGATTTTATTTATTTATTTATTTTTCTCCCTGTGGTTTGGTTTTCTGCAGCCCCTGCCACCAGGAAGAATTATTACAGTGACTTCACAAAGGCTGGCAGCTCTCCCTGACATGCAGAGAAAACACTGATCTTACTGATGAAAAGGAAGGGGGAAAGTGCTATCCCATCGATTCCCTCAGGTCTAAACAAAAGCTGTAATTGCTGTGGCTGGTTTTGATGGGTTCCACTGATTTCCCAAAAAAACAGAGTTTGAACTTTATCAGGAGCTTTCTGAAAGCCCGTTGTTCTTTAATTAGATGTCCGCGTGTATTCACAGCGAAAGAAATTTGATGTCTACACTAAAGGTAAGCGTGTTACTTATCATAAAGTAACATGCTGTTTCCTCAGTGCTTATTGGAGCATAAGGTGGAGTATGTAAATGTTTTTAAAAGTTTCTCACTGCCCTTCAGATTTGTTTTCTAAGGAAAAATGGGTGAAAATGAAACTTTGGAAAGACAAAATTTAATAAAGACTGAATTCCCCCTGAGGAAACTTGCCAAGCCCAGTGGATAGTCATCCAGTGACCCACAACATTTCTGAATTAAAAAATATTTAAAGTTGACACTAAATATGACTCGGTAATTATGTGTTTGGAAGACATTATTAATAAAACCCAAACACCAAGTACAAAGTCTTACAAAAGGCAAGCATAAAAACACATACTGACCATACTATGTTGCCATTGTGTGTCCAACCATTTCACCAAAGAGACTTTTTAACCTGACTTTCCTGTCACTGTTACTTGTATAAAAAAAACTATAGTATTTTAAAACATGCTTAGCCTAATTATCCAGTCACTCCAGTCTTTGATAGTTATGAATAATCTCTCTGAAAGCATGTCGTCTTCAAGGTGTGATTATTATTTCCTCTGTTAATCTGGCTATCCATGGCATGTGGAAAGAAACTTTCCCTGAGCCTGTTTGTGTTCTCTTTGTGCCCTCAATCTGCTTGATGGAAGTGTAGAGAAACAGGTTCCTTAGATGTGAGAGATCTTCTTGGATGTTTTTTGCCCAATTATCCAAACAGACTGAACAGATATCATCTATATTTGACAATGTGGATCTAATTATCCATTATTGCATGTTTACCACCTGCTGCAGGTTTTGCCTCTTTGCTGTGTGTAGTTTTAGTACCACACTGTACAACAATAAGTTGGCATGAACTCACTGGTAAAATCTGGTCAGCTGCTATTTTTTGCCTGAAGCTCCTAAAGTAAAGCCTCTGCTTGACTTTTTTTATTTAGAGGTGGCGAAAACAAAGGTGGACCTGTAAATTGAGATCTTCACTTTTTGGCTCAGTACTATTTTTAACCGAAAAGATCATCTGAAGCCTTACCGGACACAAGGCTTCTCCATCCCCTCCTACCATCACTCATGAATAAGATATCAGAAGACTGATCCCAACCTGCCAGAAGTAATTTACTTTTTCCAGTGGAGGATTGTGGTATCCTGGCCTCAGGGTTCAGACCAAAAGTGATTTGAGGATCTTTGTTGGAGAAGACCAGAGGAGTTGCCAAACCTTGTCTGGATTAGGATGCCGACCTCAGGCCAGGCCTGGGGAAAAATCACTAGTGAGTTTGGTGGTCAAAGCTTAGCTTCTGAAGCACAACTCGGTCAGAAAAAGCAAGAGAAAAACTTCACAAAGGAGATTTATTTAATAGCTCACCAGTACAGTACACTTGCATACAACACCTTCATTTTTTATTTTTATTTTTTTTAATTTTGTAATGATATAAATATCAAATCAATGCATCTCTGCTATTTACCAACAGTTTTAAGAGATCTCCAATTTAGAAATATGCTAGTATTAATTCATCTCATCTGTATAGATTTAATAATCTTGTAGTTTTATTATTTGCTTTAAAAAATGTATATACAACACACTGTACCATGTGATGGTTTCATGGGCACTGTATAGAGAGTAAAAAATTATGGCTGAATTTTATGTTTCTTTAAAATGGCTAATTCCAAAAATGGTTGACTTTACCTGATCTGGCTAGGAAACATCAGGTCCAAAAACCAAACTTTATGGGAACATCTGTAGCACAGTAATGATCAAAGGGAATTTAAACCCTGATGTAAAAGCAAGAGAGTACATGCCAATAAATCTAAATAAGTACAATTTCAAATGTGTTCAAACATTCCTTTCATATCGAGAAACATTTATATTAAAGTACAGATTTCAGCCGATAAGAGATGATTTTAATCAGCTACTAAGATGAGCGCGGCTAACCTCAAGTTTTCGTCTTGACCTTTTCCAAGACTCAAATGAACTTTTATTAGATGTTGATGATATGAGCTGTCTGGGGCCAGAGGCAGAGATCGACAGAGAAACTGAGAGGAAGGAGAGAGAAAAACACTCTGAGCAAAAAGTTAAGCTCAGAGAAGATGAGTGAGAGTGGAATGAGAAAAGGGCAAAAAGGAGATTATTAAAAAGAGAGTTAAAGTCTAAGTGGGGGGAAAAAAGCTCTAATCAGTGCAGATATCTGGCACAGAGAAGTACTTTGTCCTCACCTGCTCTTCACTCTCAAAGTGATGGGTGGAACCTCGTCTGGTGAAGCCTAACATTAATCCACACTTATTCCTTCTGTGGAATTACAGCCTGTTCGGTGCCGCTGGTTGTCCTGCGTCACAAAAGCGTCCAAAGCATTTTCTTCAGTCAGGCCTGGGCAAGCAGATGACTGAGCAATTGGGGTCATTATTTAAATCTAACAGGGTTTGATAATGCCAGGGTAGTTTGAGCAAGCTATGCAAATGTGTGTAAATAATCAGTGTCATTACGAGCCTCTTATATTTTAATGTATATTATAAGAAAGAAGGAAGCTCTTTGTCTTTCATTAAATTAATTTAGCATTACTGAAATTATTACAGTATTATACAAGCAGAAATAATCGTACCATGTAAGTTGGGCTGTTGAAATAATTGGTGTTGAATTGTAAACACTGACAGAAAATAATGTTTTAAAGAAATTAAATTAAAGTGAGTCCTTTGTCCCAGCTGCATGAATGAGTCAAAGATGTCTTCTGGCACTGGAAACTGCCATGTGTAGCCTAGATGGATTCAAATATTGAAATTCAAGGACAAAATGTGATTCTGTCTGTGAGGAAACTGAAGCTCGGACATCATTAGACCTTCAAAATGGACAATGACCCAAATCTTAAAGTTCACAAAGACATTTTAGAGGAAATAACTGGAGATTCTAGAGTGGCCATCATGGTCTGTGTTTCCATTGACCATATAGTTGAGCAAATTGGAATTACGAAATTATAATAGAAACATGTCAGTTTTGAAAAAAGGAAAAACAAAACAAAACATGTTTTATATAAACACATTTGAACTAGGACAAGGTTGTTTTTTGGCTGTCCTGAAATTAGTATACTTGGCAAAACTGAAATGGAAATAATTTTTTTGCATCGCACAAGTCATGTGATTGACAAACGGGTGGAAAAGATGAAGAATATGACAGAAAATGGTAGCACGATGGCATGGCATGTTTTTAAATGACATTGCTTGATCAAATTTATTCATGTTTGATTTTAACTCTTATGCAATGGGAACGCCGCAGTTGTGAAACAGTTTTTTTTTTCTTTTTACATTAGCAGAATGACAAAGTTTGTAATAGAAACCCAGCTATAGTCAACTGACTTTATTTATGTAACTAGAGGAGTTTGGCCATGAAGATCAGTCAATGCAGCCAGAAGCTGCTGTTTCACTATTATTCAGGTCTGAGGTCGGCCAGAAGAGTGAGACTTTTATTCTAATTACTAAAGATAATTATCATGAAGAGGTTAATTTGGAAAAATCACTTAAATTATTGGGTTTTCTAATCTATTTGAATTGTTCCTGCTTGGTTTGTTAATTTGGATATTTTTACCAAAAACCTAAATTGCAGAGGAGTTTAAATAAGTTAAACAGAAACTGTATTTCAACAACAGATGAAACTGGATCGCTTGTTAAATTCTGGAAGATAAATTGTCATCTCAACGTTGTGCAGAAGGTGAAGAACCTGAAGGTGTTGCCAAACCACGTTTAATTGGCGGTGAAATAACCAAGACCTTGGTCGCCTAACTAAACACCCCTGCTTCTTGGAGTCCGAATGTTTACACGTTTCCTCCTCATTAGTCGCCACTCTACTGATCTCGGCTGGATACATTTATTTGGTTCTGACAAATGCTTTCTTACTAGACACCTATAAAAAGCTAATGAGTTTCTGGACCAAGCACAACTATTTACCGTACACTTGAGTTAATAAATGGAAAAAAAAAAGTTGGCAGGAAAGTTTCCCCAACTAGCTAAATGGTGCATTTTACCTGACAAAAAGAATTTAAATATAGCTCCATGGCACCATATAACTGTAGATCATTTTTAGTGGGAGTTGCAGTCTCTTTAATTTCTTTTGCAGCTCTAGTCTCCATAAATCTGTGTTGGAGCTCAGATGGACTCCAAAAGCCAACTAGCGCAACAGGACACCATTAGTCCTTTTGTATGCTTTCTTTAGAGCAGTATCCCTGGCAACTGCACTACCTGGGAGGCACTGATTAAACTTGTCTTCCTCACTGCCAAGCTTATGAGAGCTCAACATTAGCAGGCATTGGGGTTACATTGTCAGCCCACTAATGAAGCCAGCATGCTTTTATTTTTTTTCCTAAGTGTCATTCTGGATTATGGCCATGGTAGGGAGGTAAGAGTGGATCTGTATAAGCGACTCTGCTTGACGTAGCAGCGTGTGTCCTCGCTCTCTGACTCCCCCTCCGCTCCTCCATGTTTTCCGCAAACACACCGCCGACGCATGCGGGCCTCCGGCGCCCAGACGGCTGTGGACCCCCGTCGTCACTTCCTCAGGCAGCAGGCGCTGCAGTAATTTCATCTGACAGGGGACTTAACAAAGCTTTGGTCCATGGTGGGCGGCGCACCGAAGGCTGGTGGATATATGTTGGGCAGGTCAGCCTTGTTGTCCACTGGAAGCAGCATGCTTTGACAGTATTGAGATTTGCAGCCAGAACTTGCTTTTTCCACCCCCTCCCCCCTTCTTCTACATTATAAATCACAAAAATATAACAACGATGCTCTACGTCCCCTCGATAAATAGTCTCATCTAGTGCCTTGCAAAGGTGTTTACAACTGTTAATGTTCTTAATTTTGTCACATTATAACCAGGGATTTAAGTTATCGATTACCGAGTTAAAAGTCGATCTTGATAAGTATCCATTTTCCTAAAATCCTGAGTTTTCTCTTGGATCAAGAGAGCTGACCGTCTTTCCATAACATAAAGGGCTACATTCTTCATAATGATAAATAAAAAAATCCTTTAATTTTTAATATTGTCATCCGTATGAAATACTGCCTGAACAAACAGAAAATTGTGGTTTTCTAACATTATTAAACTTGCACTTTTATAAAATATAACAAAGTTCTTAGATTTCTAAATAGAAAAATAAAAGGTGAAAAAAATAAAATTTGCGAAACGCTTAATTCCCCCAAACTTTTGAATGTGAACAGCTAATAGACTTACCTGAAAATATCTGCAGCTGTAATCACAGCAAAAGCAGATATGAGAGCACTTCACTTTTATTATGTTTTTGTTTTTAAAGACTGGTGAAAACCTTTTGCTTTCTCCTGCGTGCAGCACTCTGGGTTACGTAAAACTCTGATCAACCAAACTTTTGTCTCAAAATATTCAAAAATTTAACAAGTATACATTCTTTTTGGAAGACATTGTCTTTCTAAAGACACCAACGTCTCAAGTGGGCCAAAGTAGGAGACGCCGTAACATCCTGATTTGCTCTAACAGGACGAACCAGAGGCTGCGGGCGCTCTTCGTGACAGCAGACGAGATTTCCACTCTGACATTAAATGCGTGACATGTTTATTGGGCCTGGAAAAATGAAAAATATTGATGGATTTAGCTCCAGTAGTGCAGACTGAAGGAGAGACGGGTCACCTCAACAACCCTGACACCGCGGAGTGCAGAAGAACACGTCAAGAGTCCTAACCAGTTCTGTCACCATACAACCGTCTCATTACGCCTCCAACAGGAGCAAGTAATCATATGACAGGTGTTGGTAATTACATGACAGCAACGCAGCCAGTGAGCACTGGTTGTGGCGGCGCGGCCAACCAGCAGGGAGTGCGTGAAATGTCATAAAATGTAATGAAAGGAAATGAGTTTTCCCCACACGTGCCGCTTCGGCAATGCGCCCGACATCCGTTTACAAATTCCACTCAGTCAGGGATGAGATGCTTCAGTCTCGCGAAGCTGTGCTTCATCAACATAGTATATGATTTTGGCGTTTCAGAAATATTCATTTCCATTCATTTGCTGTGCAGACGTCTCCTTTGTCTTTTAATTTGTTTGCCAAAAAGTGCAAAAGCCCGAGCAATGCCCGATTAAAAAAGAAAAGACAACAACTCGCAAGTGGAAAATTGATAGCTGACATTTAGCTTTTTTTATTCCAGTCAGTGTTATTGTTTGTGTTGCAATTTTTTTTCTTCATTTGACAGATGACTCCAGAAATTGAAAGACGGAACTAGATGGATGACATATCAAACCAAGGACAACATGTGCACATAGGACGTGACAGGATATATTGGATCAATCTTCACTTATTCCCTTCACAATAGAGGATTGTATTTGTTTGTGTTTTTATACTGACCCAAGCAGAAACCAGAACTTTGCCACCACTCCTAATGATGCACTCAGCTTAATCTGGTCTCGCTAACGGTTTTGTACTCCGTTGAAGTTTTTGACACGTTATTGGGATTCTATGCGATAAATTAAAACAAAGTATCTCATCATTAGCTGCATTTTGATTACAAATATTCACTTTCTTGATATTCCACCAATGTTGAAAAAATGTAGCTCAGCACTCGTTTCAGTTAAATAAAATCTCTAAGTTAAAATTACGTGAATGTGGTCATTCACACTATAATTTATGAAAAAAACATGCCGTGCCATCATTCTGCCACCGCTTCCTGTTGTCGTCTTTGTCATTTCCACCAGTAATAACATCCGGCTGTTCATTTGCAAATCACTTCCTTCGCAGTTTTGCAAAATACACTACTTTCAATACAGTGGAAAACCCACCTCATCCAATCACAAAAACTTATGAAAACTTTAATTTTTTTGGAATTTGGTGCGTTTCCATTAAGCAGATTTATGTTTGTAATTCCAGTTTGCATAATTATGTGGTAAATGGAAATGCAGTGATTTGAAACTACAACTGGTTTTCAAATAGTTTTAGTAGCGATTTGTGTCTGCTTGGCATTAACATATGCATCAAACTGCAGCAGAGTTCACTTCCTCTGAACAGAGATGTAGGTTTGTAGGCGGACCTGAGTTCACTTTCTTGGTCTGCATCAGAGTTTGATTGCACATTTACACCTCTCCAAGCGAACCAGACTTTCTATGCCAACGAGCTGGAGTCGATGCACCTTAAGTTAAACGATAGTTCATTAGCATTCCTCTGCAGAACGTTGTGAGGTAGTTGGGCCATGTGAATTAGCTGGAAATATGTCCTTCAGGACTGGAGTTGGACTCCCATGCTGTAGGGGTTTTAAGGGCTTAAGGGTTACTGATAACCGTTTGTGACTTTTCCAGCTAATAATGGGAACAGGCTTTATAGGTAAGGTTAGCTTTATAAGCAGAAATCTTTTGAATCAACCACAGGACTTTGATGGAACTATTTTAAAAAGTGGCATTTTACCAGTTTTCTTTTTTTAATTAGGTCTGATTGGTTCATTCCTGCTGTGAATCAGTCTTCAACTGTAGCAGATGAGGGATCCACTGTATGAAACTGAGCCGCACACAAGTTCAGCCGATGTTTTGGGACAAACAAATCAACTATTTCAGTCCAACTCCAAGGCTTGGTGCAAATCCCTTTTTGTATTAAGAAAAAGCCATACAGAGTACTAAAGTATTGCTTCCAACACACAATGGGATTGTACAAAATCAGTTTTTTTTTGTTATTACAGAGGAATCAATGCTTTACTACAAGAGAGGTGTTACTGCATTTCAGCCAGAGGGATTAGACGCTTCTGTGGCGCTGACACAACTCACGGAGTACACAGAGCCCGCCAGCGTAGAAGTGGGGGTTGGGATGGAGGTGAGAGCCGGGGTTGGTGACGAGTGCTCGGGTATAAATCAATACTCGGCATGCAGTGATAAATCCCCCCAGCTCCAATGACCGACTGGCCCTCACGCTCTCGCACACAAAACAATCTCGGTCCCCCATGTCACACCAGCCAAAAGTTATCACTGCCATGGATCACCGGCTGGCTGATGTGTCAGCTGAAAGTCAGTTTAAAGTGAGGCTAAAAGAGATAGCAGGTCCTGGGGGTGGATTGAACCATTTGGAGTAAATATTTAAGGAAAACGAGTGAAGCTGGTCGATGCACAGCCCATACGCCAACCTGGCTTGTTGGCTACCTTTGTAGTCTAAAAAACACGAGTAGTGAAGCATCAAAATGATAGCTGATGATTTAAAATGAGGCTCTGTTGAAAGGATGTTGACCATTTACAACCTACGTGAATGGATCTTTGGGTTTTCTCTCTGTATAGTGGACCCCACCCATTTTTGGTTCAGTATCAGTGGATGTTTCTGTAGAATGTCTCTCAATTATTTGTGAAAATGAAATCACCTATTCACGCAATTTTTCAGGGCATATCTAAAATATTCAAAAAGTATTTTGGAGAGCTGAAATATTTCAGCACAGTGCTACAAGACACACCTTTACCCTAAAAACACCGTCCATGTTTAAAGCCTCCAGTGTGGCTGAATGAAAATGGCTTTATTTTGTATTCGGTCTGGTTGTCTTTCTCTGATATTACAGTTTGTTTAATGAAACATTGAAGTGGGATTAAAAAAAAATAAAGGAAGAACAGAAGAAATCTCTAAGGGAGAAACCCCTTTTTTTTTTTTTACAATACAGTAGCTCACATAGCCTATAGCTAAATCTCACTTCCAAAATCTCCTGAACTTCCCCATTTTTTTGCCTCCAGTCTCACGGCTAACACTTCCACAGTTCAGAGCTTCCACTCCGTTAATGTTGACGCCAGGCGACAGGGTGAAGAAGTCGTGTAACGGGAGTGGCGTTTAGGTCCGGCGACAGTGACGAGTCGATCTGTCCAAATGGGTTTTTCTCTTCCCACCCGGCCTTCATCCGGAGACACTTTTATTAAACCAGACGAGATCTGACATCATTCCTCTTCTGTGCGTCCCATCACTCAGAGACGAGACTAAAGGCCACCTAACCGACCCGGCATCGTCGGCGTCAGGAATGTTTGGGAGTGTCAACGCAAACTGGGCGTCATCATTCAAATGGCGTGTGGGCTTTTGGTGCAAGGCCACACCACCGGCAGCCGTTTGAGAAAATCAATAGGAGCCAAGTCGTTTATTTGTGTCTGAAAGGACGAGATCTGTAGCGGAGGGTTTCTGCTGAGGCCGGGAGCGTTTAATTTTCGCCGTCCAAATTGGAGAGATCCGACCAGCGCCATAAACTACCAAGGAAATACAGCTCCGTGTTTTTACGAACGGAAAAGCTCACAGCCATTAATTTGGAAGTTCCATCCAAACGCGGGGCGCTTGGCCCGCTGCCTCCCAACGAGCCTGGCTACGCCGGCCCAAATGGAGACTGTGGCGTTTTTGTTTTTAGATTTTTTTTTTTTTTTAGTTTTTTTCTTCCAGGGGAATGATATACTATTCTACATTCGCACAGCTGATGCATTTTTTATGTTCCAAACCAGAGGGGCTTTCTCACCTTCAATTTTAAAACTGTTTACTCAGCAGTGGTCCTGAGAGCTGATAAAATAAGTTAGGGCGGGTGAATTAAAAATGATTCTTCAGCGAAGAATCTGTCCCCAAAAGAGCTCCTCGCAGCGGTTTGTTTCAGGTCATTATGTGATTGAGGAACAGAAAAAAAGAAGAAAAAATGGGTCTAGGCTTGACAAAAACAGTTACCTAGGAGCTCTTTGTCTTTTATTCTGTCTCCACATTCCACATGTTTTTCTCTCTTTCTGTATTTTGACTTCTAGGTGATTTTTATAAACACAGATTAACCATAACATTATCGCAGTTCCTCTCTTTGTCGATAAAACTATAAACAAACTCCTGTACAGATCTACAAACGACAACACTGTCCTCTTTCCACTGATTTCCTGTTAAATACGATAATTTCACATTTATTTAGCTTTTTTTTTTGTTTAATTCATCAAACAGTTTCTGACTCCTGATCTCAATAAATTAGTGAGGCATCCCTAAAGCTCAAATGACAGAATATACTCTGAAATAAACTCCACTGACTTTTTAAAACCCAGTTCAATAAATATTTATTCTCTCAGGGTTTTGGCAGCATATAAGCAAGTAGCATTTTATACTTTTAACAATTTAATTTTATTGCTCTTTATGGCTCCTGTTTACCCCCCCCCTCTCTCTCTCTCTCTTTTTGATTTGCCTCATAAATAATGTTGATTTAATTAGCCAAGTCTGTAATAAAATCTCCTTTTCGGTCTCGATGTCCTGTGGGACAGGAGCTCTATCAATTTAGTCGCCTTTCCTCGTTTATGGAAGCCTAATCTGGATTTCTCGACAAGTTTATCTACAAGCTCTTAACCTAACATTTAGGCAAAGATGGCTGAAAAGACAGTTTATCAAAACTTTTTTTCTTCAGCGTCCTCCAGGGAGATTTCAGATCACATCAGAGCTTTTTAAAGTTTTACATGACACGTCTTCACAGTGAGGTATCAAAAATGTACATCTTAGTATTTTTGAATCCGTTTGGCAGAGTTCATCATAACACCACATTGTCAAACGATGCAACATGGAGATGCCAATCTGTCCAAAGGTCTAACATGGAGGGTTTGTTTGTACATATCCTGTATATCCCAGCAAGAAGCTCATTGTTTTCAATCAATCACTCAACTGAGAGTCATCTGAAATGCTGCTGCCTCGTATTGCAGCAGAAATGGGTTTTTAGAGTCGTGTTGTCGGTCTGTATCGGACTGAGTGGTCCGGAGCCTGATTACGTTTCAGGACCGCCTGTCAGATCTGGACCATAAAAACCCCCTCAGGTCATTGGAGAATGGTTTACTGTGACTGGAGCCAAAAACAGAGACGCAGCATTTAGTTTCTGCTTCTCAGCACCAACTAACTCCTCTAAATCAGCAGTACAACTATTAATATTTGCAGCAGGAAATTGTTTTATCGCTCACCTGTATTTTGTGCATTTTAATGTAATACTTAAAAGTTGATGGTACTTATTTGACGTAACCTTATGTTTCAAAATATGCAAGACAACAATCAAAGTCCGTTTATGAAATAGGATCATTTATATTGTGAAGCATTTTTTTAGCTGTTGCAAAATTGTGTTATTGGGACAAATGAAACAGACAAGAGGACTTTGTCCTGAAGGGAAGAGGAAAGATGATTCCTTTTTTTAAACAATCATTCATGTTGATGTCAATTGTTGTTTGTTTCTTACTTGGGGTAAAAAAGCTCTAAGATATTAACATTCACATCGTTTGTATCTAACAAATTCTGGGCAGATGAATTGGTTGTTTGCAGCATTAATCTGCATTTTTTCCTGTAACTTCTGAAGAAAGAACTCATTTTGTTGTCAGAGAAGCAAAATGCTATAATTACAGACATCAATCAGAATTTCTTCCACCGGCCTAAACATTTCTTTATATGGCTGCTGCAGCATTAATGCAGCCATTGTTCTGGATTTGTTGATTCTTTCAATTGTTAGTTTATTTTATATGCATAATTTTAATCACATATTCGTTTTTAAGAAAAATAATAATTAGGATTCCAGAAATGAAAAGCTCAGGTAAACTAAGCTGTTTTAAGCAGAAATAAATTAACCAGAACTGAACTAGATGAAGTGTGATTGAGTTATAATAGATTGAACTGAAATTAAATTCTGAATTTTGATTGAATTGAACAACTTAACAGTTTGCAATCAAACTAAGCTGAACTAAAATTAACTAAACATAGCTGAACTGATCAAAATCAGTTCCAATTGCATAGATTCATTGGATCTCATTTGAATTGTATTGATCTAGATGAATTGCAGTCATCTCAAATGTATTTTTCTAAGTTGAAAAAACAAACTGTAAATTTCATGGAATTGCACTGATTTGAATAAATCAGTCGAACTGGAATTAAATCTAACCAAAGAGAAATTAAATTAACAGAACAAAGCTGAATTTGCATTTGTTTCTGAATATATATATATATATATATATATATATATGTGTGTGTGTGTGCGTGTTTGTTTTAAATAATCATAAATTGAATTGAACATAACTGAGCTAAGGAGATTTGATGAAAATTAAACTCAAATTAATATTGAATTAAATCAACATAAAATGGATTTAAATCAGCTAAATAACAAAAAAAAAAAAAACATAACGTGAAACTCAATTCTTATAAATGGTTTTATGGGAAAAAGTTGATGTCTTGTAGATTTTAATGATTTTTGCTTTCCACCATGACTTAAGTAAATTTGTATCAAGTGAATCTGACACAAAAGCTTCCCTTTTCTTTGTTTACACTGAGTTTACTTTCCTGGTGATTTATGTGTGACATTTTTAACAATCCAACTAGCTGTAAACCCAGTGAGCCCAACATAATACCGTGAACAGATCTGATGGACATCCAGGGCTTGTAGTTAGAGGTGTCAGGTTCACAGGAGCAACTGACAGCTTAGTTCACACCTCACTGCACTGAATGGCAGCAGCTATAAATAGCTCTATGTGTACGAATGATCCCAAACACTGGACGTCTGCATGTGTGTGTGTGTAGTTTTACAAGGTTACTTTAGCTCCAGCCTCAGGCCACTCAGAAACAGCAAATGCAGATCTGCATGTAAATGTAGTGTAACATTTCTCCGTTGTTGTGGTATCCGAGGCAGACTCGTTCTGAACAGTCTTTGACTTCAATGTTAAAGTCAAGCAAACTTTCAGCAAAATGAAACTTTGTGTTTAGAGAGAGAGAGAAAAAAGAAAGGAACAGAAAATCCCATTTACCCGTCACTTTTGGCACCTAATAAAACTCCATTTGGAAGACGAGGAGTGATGTTCTTCAGTTGGAACCTGTCCCCAAGATGGCTGCCTCAGGTCAATGTGACACCTTTGGGGAATTTCACAGTGAACAAGATGAATCACATGTTAGCCCGGGCTCGCACGGGCCCCAGGAAAGTAGCTTTACTTGTGTGAATTATTTACGATGATGTATGGTCCCTGCTGCTGGGAAGCCATTCTGTTTTTGGCCACTACCTCATCTCTGTTTTCCAAGACGTATCCGTCACTTGGAGAAATTGTGAAGGAGGAGGGGGGTGGGAAATGGTGAGCTTTATGTATGTTTTTGTCTGCTTTTATTGTACAGGACACTGGAAGTCTTGAAATAAAGAAGCTCAGGCAGGATTTCATAATACTCTTAGGAGGATTAGGGAAGTAATGCATTGACTCCTGAACTCAGCCAGACAGGAAACAGAAAAAGGAGAAGAAAAGAGAACTGAATGAAAGCTTATGTGTTTCTGTCAGAGAATTGCTGCATTTATGTGCATTACCAAGCTGCTTTTAGGGCAGAGACAAAAAGAAACAGATACTTGATCCAGTAGCGTCAAACTCGAAGACAGTTATTACACTACACTTAGAGCAGTGACGTGCGGTGAGGTTCGTTGCTGGTGAGGCAATGACTTAGACACCATGCATGTTATTGGACCTACGGAAATTTCGCGCAAGCATAC